>NC_028357.1:51759536-51766145 GCF_000741045.1 Vigna radiata var. radiata | reverse complement strand
CATCCTTTGTGAAGATTCAAAGGAGGTGCAGGTTCATCTCTTGTGGTATCAAGAGAGGTGGTTTCTAAACTCTTACAAATTGTTTCTTTGTGATTGTAATTTGTAATTGTTTTGCGCTTAGTGAACTGTTTATCTCGGTTTGAGATAAGCGACTAGACGTAGGATTGGTAAGATCCGAACCAATATAAAATTCATCTATGCAAATTTCTCTCAACCTTACTCTTTTATTTATATTTATTATTTGCGTAGTAAGATAAATTGAGTAGAAATTAAAAGGCACACGTTTGAATTAAAAACCCTCTTGGTTTGTTATTCCACGCTAACAATTCCGCTGCAGCAGTTCTGACAAAGGACATTGATCTATCTCTTGTATCCAACTCTACCACATCTAGTTTCCCTATGCAGGTTCATAACCCTACCACCTATAGCTTCTCCATATAGGTTCATAATCATACCACCTGTAGCTTCCCTATACAGGCTCATAATCACACCACCTGTAACTTCTCCATACAGGCTCATAATCATACCATCTATAGCTTCCCCATACAGGCTCAGAATCATACCACCTATAGCTTCCCTATACAGGCTCATAATCATACCACCTGTAGTTTACCACTATAGTCTCAACTAAAAAACGAGGGATAAAGGGAGAAAGACGAAAAATACCAAAATGCCATTAATGTGGTGTGATGATGCTAAGGATATACTTGTCGATTTTTTCGAAAAAGGAAAATGGCAAAAACACCATCATTTGGGATAGGTGACAAATGAGATGGGTTAATGAGGTAAATTACCTAATGGGAAAATTTCTTAATTATAAATTGACTATAAATATTAATTTAAAATATATAAGAAAAATGAGAGATAATTAATTATATTATTGATAAAGCTCATAAAATAGATTATAAGTGACCTTTTAAAAAATATTCTGACTCAGTCCATAATAAATTCATGGATTAAACAAGGTTACTCACTTATTTTCTTTTTAAAAAAATATTTTTTTTAATTTTATTTTTCTTTAATAATTTTAATATAAAGACTAAAATTAAATTTAAATTACTAAAATAACAATTATAATGTACTTTCTTCATAAACATGTGGATACTTGTTTAAACATCCTTAAATTTATTGTCTGAACTATGTGAATAGACGACATGACTAGGTACACTTTGAAGTAGTAAGCTCTAATGGTCTGACTACTAATCATAGTCGGCCAATTAGTATATTATGACGACATGACCGACTAAAGATTACCAAATATATTCCTCATGTGGAAAATTTATTTAAGGTGATTATTAAGTAGATGGATTAACCAAAGACTAATCAAAGTAATTAATTAGTTGTATGGATCATACTCATCTAGGTAAAAAAGTCATAAGAATAGTATAAATAACACGTAATATGAGATAAATTAATTAAGTTCATTTATTTTAGCATTAAATACTTTTTCACATACTTGTCTGACTTAAGCGTAAGATTATCCCTTAAAAAAGATTAATATTACTAAAATTAAAGACTTGAAGCGTGTACAAACAGCCTTTACATTATATACATTTGGTATGTAAAGATATATTACAATTATAAAAAATCGTTATATTATATAATGATAAAATAAATACATTAATTAATATATATAAACTAACATATAGAAATGAAAATTTGAAATGTTATATTAATATGCATACTAAATATAAATATTTTAAATTCTTTTCTTTACTTCTTTTATTATAGCTCTCAACGGATTGAAAGTCATATTCTTAATAAATCTAGTTTAATTTTGTCCATATTAAAATTTACAAAGATTCAAATTTGCGTTGGGTACAATTTACTAATAAGCTTTTAACCTAATTAGAGGACTCTAATTATTTATGAATCACAAAAAAATCTATATTTTAAATAAAAAATTGATAATATTTTATTAAAATGTATATAATTAATGCTAAATACTCAAAAACCCATATTCATAGTTAAAGTGTCAAATCCTTAAAACACTTACAATATAATGATTTTATAAGAATTTTCTTATGATGTTATTTTATATTAAGAGGATCTCAACATGTTTATTAACGTTTTCTCTAATAATTAAGCTTTCATATAAGTTTAGTATGTTCATAATTCTTTATTTATTTAAATTTATTATTACAATTAAATATTAATAAAATGTGAACTCTAGCTGATCACATTCATATAAAAATCTTAACTTTAGGATAGTCTTATAAAGTTAATTAATTCTCCATTACCTTTCAAATGTCATAATTCTATATACAAAAAAGATAAAATAATAAATTTTCAGTAAAATTATAAATTAAAATTAGCCAAATCACACTTAATATATGTATTGAATTATCAATTATGTAATTCCACAGAAGATTATTGCTCTTACAACTTTTAATTGAACTCTAGACATTTTAAAAGGGAAGAATTTCCCAGTATTTTCATTTCAGTTAACTTCTATAAGAGATATTACGTTTAATATTTGATCTAATACGTAACCGATTTGAAATATTTTGATGACAAAAGACAAAATCTAAAACCCTAAAAATTGCACACTATTTTCTCAAACAATTCCACCAACTCTCTCAGTCACACATGAACTCCAAAACCTTATAAAAAGCCACAAGGAACTACTTGCAGTTACTGTCTTTATAGAGATGAAGAAAATGTCATGCTTTTCTTCTCTTCTTGTTCTTCTGTGTCTCTACAACCTCTCTTTCTTAGAAGCTCTAAATGGTGGATTCAGTGTGGAGATAATCCACCGTGATTCACCAAAATCACCGTTCTATAGTTCCTCAGAAACAAAATTCCAAAGGGTTTCCAATGCTCTGCGTCGTTCCATAAACCGTGGCAACCATTTCAGCAAATCCATGGTGTTTCCAAACACAGTAAGTGCAACTGTGATACCAGATTTTGGTGAATATCTGATGAGGTATGCAGTTGGAACTCCACCCCGTAAGGTGTTTGGAGTTCTTGATACAGGCAGTGACATCATTTGGTTGCAATGCAAACCATGTAGAAAATGTTACAGTCAAGCCACACCTGTGTTTAATCCTTCAAAGTCCACAACATACAAAACCATCCGTTGCAATTCTACCATATGCCATTCTGTGCAAGGTACCTCTTGCTCCTCTTCTAGCATCACCAAACACTGTAAATATGATATCAGCTATGGTGATGGTTCATTCTCACATGGAGATTTGAGTGTGGAGACCCTCACTTTAGGCTCCACCAATGGGTCTCCCATCCCACTTCCAAGAACTGCAATAGGGTGTGGCCATAACAATAGCATGCACTTCAAAGGGAAAAATTCTGGCATAGTTGGCCTAGGACGTGGACGTGTGTCCCTTATAAATCAATTGGGTTCTTCAGTAGGTTGGAAATTTTCTTATTGTTTGGTCCCAGAAACTCTGCCTTCCAATGCAAGTAGCAGACTGCATTTTGGAGATGCTGCTGTGGTTCAAGGACATGGAACTGTCTCAACCCCATTGTTTTCTAAACCACAACAAGTATTTTACTACCTAAGGCTAGAAGGGTTCAGTGTGGGAAGACATAGAAGAGAATTTGGAAGCTCTTTGTCTAGATTTGGAGGAGAGGGAAATATCGTTATTGACTCAGGTACAACACTGACACTTTTGCCATATGATGTTTACAGATGGTTGGAATCAGCAGTGTCACATGCAGTTAAACTGAAGCCTGTTGAGGATCCAAATCATGTGTTGGGACTCTGCTACAGAGGTACATTGTATAAACTAGATATTCCAGTGATCACAGCACACTTTAGAGGGGCTAATGTGTTGCTGCATCCTATGAACACCTTTGTTGAAGTGGCTGATAAGGTTTGGTGCTTGGCTTTTCAGCCAACTCAAAATGGTGCTGCTGTCTTTGGAAACTTGGCTCAGCAAAACCTTTTGGTTGGCTATGATCTGAAAAAAAATACTGTGTCTTTTAAGCAAACAGATTGCACTAAGATGTGATTATTTCTTGTTTATTATTACTTACTCTAACTAGAATAAATTATACATGTTATTTTATGTTTTGTGTTGCATTATAGAGAGTTCGTATGACAGAGAGAAGATATATCATCGAATAAGTAATGAGTTAGGAGTGTTCCTTTCCTTTTTCATACACTTCCAAAAATACAACTTTTTTATTATTTTTTTTTTAAATTTTTCTCTTCTCTCTTCATTCTATTTTATCTTTTAATTAGTTTTCGTTAAGAGTTGAATAATTTTCAAAAGAGAAAAGATAGTTTGACACGGTTTAGAAAAATAACACTCATTTGACACTACTTTTAATAATATAATAATATATATTATTATTTTAAATTTAAAAAATAATAGAATTATAATTAAAATATTATTGTTTAGCGTGTCAAATGAAAGTAATTTGTCTTTTGTGCGTGTCAAAGTACTCCTGCTCTTTTCAAAAACTGATAAAAGTTTCTTTTTCTCTTTTTGAAAACAAAAAAAAAATGTATTTCGAAAAACGTTTATTCCTTAAACGTAATAAGTCGTATAAAAAAACATATTAAATTAAAAAATAATAAAATAAAATAAATTTACAAAAAATTAATTTTGAAAAACCAAAATAAAAGAAAACTAACAAAATTTAACAATTTTAAATAAAAAATATTTACCAAATACAATTGCAATATTTAAAAGAAATCAACTAAAATTAAATTAAAAAATTATAGAGAAATAATAAAAATCAATATAATTTTAAATAGAAAAATATTTTAATTTCAATCATTTAATATTGCAAATTTATTACAACAAACAAAACATAAAATTAATAATTAAAATTAAATAACGAAAAACATAAAACTTAAAATAACAATAATTTTATTTTACTTATATTGATTTTTTTTATATAATTGTTTAATTTAATTTTAGTTCATTATTTAAATATTATAATTGTATTTACTTGTTATTTTTTATTTGAAATTGTGTTAATTATTTTTCTTTTCTATTTTGTTTGTTTTATTTTGATTTTTCAAAATTTTTTATTTGTTATTTTTTATTATAAAATTAATATATTGTTTTAAACTTATTTCAAAATACGCTTAAGGACATGTACCAAAATAGTTTCAAGGTATTTTGAAATACGTTTATTCTTTAGATGAAATACATTCATCGACTTTCGAAAGATTAAGAAAAAACATGTTTTTGCAACCTTAATCGATTTTCAAAAGCTATTAAATTTTTAATCGATTTTCGAAAGTTGGTAAAGAAATAAAAGGATGTAGTTAAGGATGACAAAAAAATCTGCGATTATATCAAAAAAGTATTTACTTTCCGTGATTGCGGGTAACAGATATTAAAATACCCATTTATAAACGAATTGTGTTTGGATATTAGATTATCCGACCTCTGGAGACCCATTACTTGCAAAAGATAAAAATAATAATTTAATTTATATTTTATTTAATTAATTTTAATTTAAAATAAAAATAGTTTGTATTTTATTAGATTAATTTAAATTAAAATTAAATTTTAATTTATATTTTATTTTATTTATATTAAATTTTATATACTTCTTTGTGATTTTAATTAAATTTTTCTTTTAAAATGTATAAAATTTTGAAAGTACAGGAAAAATAGGTACATAGAGAAACATTCTTGAATTAAAACGTCTTAGTTTAGAATTTCTTTAGTTTTTTGAAAAAAATTATGTCAATTATTTATGAATTTTGTGAGAACAAGCATTAGGACAGTATGATTTTACCTTTTGGAGGAAAATTTCAGAAATTAAGATTTGAAATAAGCGTGAGTTACTCATTGGTGTTTTAGTTAATTATTAGCATTTAATAACAATTATTAATTTCTAATTAATACTATCAATGAAATGGTGAAAAAACATTAATCATATAGAACCAAAATCATCAATGTTAATTATTAGCATTTAATAATAATTACTAATTGCTCATTACTTCTATAAATGAAATGATGAACAAACATTAATCATAGAGAAAAAATATAAGTGTTAATCACTTTATATTTTGTCACCGTCACATAATTTATTTTTACTTAATTAAGTTTTAAATACCTACTAGAAACTTTTAATTCAGTTTCCTATAAATTTTTGTGAATTATGAGTCTCTAAAATTTTAAAATTTTCAATTGAGTTTCTGTAATTAAATATTTCTGTTAATTATGTGGGATAATAATTATCTACTATTAAGGCACTGCTTAAATATCATCACATAATACTTTATTACAAAAGACCTTATGAGATCTCTGTCAAAGATTTAGTGTATTTAATAAAAGTTATTTCTAATTTATATAAATTATAATTATAAAATCAAAAATGAAAAAGTTAAATAAATAAAAAAACAAAAAAATTATGAAATTATAAAATTGTAAAATTATAAATTTATAAATTTAAATAATTATAAATTTAAAAAATTTAAAGAATTATAAAATTATAAAATTATAAAATTATGAAATTACAAAATTATAAAATTATAAAATTATATAATTATAAAATTACAAAATACCAAAATTACAAAATTACAAAATTATAAAATTATAAAATTATAAAATTATAAAATTATAAAATTATAAAATTATAAAATTATAAAATTATAAAATTATAAAATTATAAAATTATAAA
>NC_028357.1:51737004-51759451 GCF_000741045.1 Vigna radiata var. radiata | reverse complement strand
GTTCAGTCCTCAAGTTTTGAACTGTCTCAATTGAGTCATAATTTTTGTAAAAATGCACACATTTTACCCCAACCGTTAACTGATCTCAAACGGCGTTAAGTTTAGCTGACGTGGTATGCTGACGTGTTGGCTTAATCTCTTCTTGGTCCTCGTATTTGTGTGAAAATCTTAGTTCGGTCCTCAAGTTTTGAATTGTCTCAATTGGGTCATAATTTTTTTAAAAATGCACACATTTTACCCCAATCGCTAACTGATCTCACTGTGCAACAATTATCTTCTGCTATCAGTGGAATAAATAGCTTAAAGGTTGGTGATGAACCTATAGGTTACCAAGTTGGTTCATTTGCAGAAAAGGCTGAGACTGATTGCACTGGTTACGCGAGTTTTCCGGTGACTTTATTTTTTGAGCCGACGAGATAATCTGTGTAAAATCCCTAATTCTCAGAGAGATGAATAAAATCCCTAATTCAAATAAACTAAATAATAGGCATGGTGCCACGTGAAACACTGCTTATTTTAAAAAATAATTCATATAATTAAATAATACACGTCAGCATGTCCTCTGGCTACCACGTCGGCTAAATTTAACGCCATTTGAGATTAGTTAACGATTCGGGTAAAATGTGTGTATTTTTACAAAAAATATGACCCAATTGAGACAGTTCAAAACTTGAGGACCGAACTGAGATTTTCACACAAATACGAGGACCAAGAAGGTTTGATATAATATGTCTTATTTTTTATAGGTTTAATACCTATTTTGGTCCCTCTTTTGGGAGGGTTTGTTCAAAGTGGTCCTCCCTTTTTTAAAAAGTTCACTTAAGTCCCAGCTTTTGCAAAAACTGAGCAAATAAGTCCTTTTTGGTAACGACGTTAACTTTGTTAACGGCAGAACTGCCAGGTGGCTAATATCTGATGATGTGACATTGTTCTGTGTTTTAAAGAAATAAAAAATTGTGACGTGTAAATTAAAATAATTAGGGTTAAATTAAAAAATGAAATTGGGGTAAATAATTAGGGATTTGAATTGTTCGACATTCTGGGTAAACTGCAACTTGGTGGCAATGGCAACTGGGTATATCACTCAATGTGAATTAACACATGGTGGGAATGACAACTGGGTATATCCCTCAACTGGCAACTTTGAATTAACACATGGTGGGGCAAACTACAGAATTATATCCCTCAATGTGAGAAAACATGTAACTTGCTCCTCCTCATTGCCTAGAAAGCTGAAACTGCTGTTAGTCTCTGTGGTATGCTCCATTATTTGCTTCAGCGTTGCATTTTCCTTGCAGACAACTGGGAAGTCCATTCTGGGTATGAAGCTGTTTTTCAGCCGAAGACTTCCTGCTGTGAGAAAAGCTCCACGATCACGTTCAATGCTTGGCTTACTTTCTGCTTTGTCAGTCTCCATGTAAATAATTAGGGATTTGAATTGATATTTTGGCGACATCGCGACAAGAGTTTTGATTTAGGTTTCTTGAATCCACTCTACAGATTTTTGATTCCATGATTTTGGCTAGGGTTTTAATTTGGGTTTATCTGTGCTTGTAATTTTTAAATTAAAAAATTAAATAGTTAGGTTATCCCAATTTCATTTTTTAAATTAACCCTAACTATTTTAATTTACATGTCACAATTATTTTTTATTTTTTTAAAACACATAACAATGTCACATCATCATATATTAGTCACCTAACAGCTTTGCCGTTAACAAAGTTAACGCCGTTACCAAAAAGGACCTATTTGTTCAGTTTTTGCAAAAACTGGGACTTAAGTGAAATTTTTAAAAAAAGGAGGACCACTTTAACAAACCCTCCCAAAAGAGGGACCAAAATAGGTATTAAACCTTTTTTATATCAACATTTTACAGTGACCTTTCCACTATACTTACATTTCACACTTTTGTTTTTAATTAAAAAATAATTCACAGAGAAAAAAATGTTTTTTTTTTGTGTGTTATTTTTATTGAAGACAAAGACATTGTAGAATTTTTTATTTGAAATTATTTTATTAGACCAGTCATATTAGCGTAAATTAAATTAATATTAAAAGTAAATTTTATTTAACATTTTCTAAATTGATATTAAATTAAATAAAATTTAATATAAAAACATTAATTAGTTTAATTGACAATAAAATGTTTTAATTAAAAATTAATTTAAAAATAGTGATGAACTTACGTTGACTCATCTAACGTTACATTGATTATAAATAGTTTTGATTTATAATATTTAGTATTTTGAATTTGTGAATTGAATAATTGATTAGATATTGAAAAAAAATTTAAAGATAATAAATGTAAAAGAAAAAAAATTTAAAGATAATAAATGTAAAAGAAAAGAAATTTAAAGATAATAAATGTAAAAGTAGTAGTTAGAAGAAGTATGTTTTGTACTTGTATGTGTAGTTGTTATTATACATCAAACGATATATATAGATATATTATTATAGAAAATGTTAGTTATATTAGTTATAATTTATGTAAAATATTGTAGATTTTCTATATTTACCTCCTATCTTATGCTATTTTACATTATTTTAAAATTTACATTACATTTCACTGCTTCTATCATAATTTTTTTTTATTATTCTAGAATTTTCATTGCGGTATAATAATTCTCCTTGTTGTAAACTTGGTATAACACAAGTGGTTCAAACATTGGTGTTGATAACACCTTTCTAAAAATATTTGCAATTTAATCATCTTGACTCATTCTTCTTGTTTTGCATCTCTTCAAAGCTTGTAAACTCTAGTATGACTAAGTTGCAAGATTGATATATGTTTGTCAAAGTTCAGACCTGGCAATATTTATACATATAAGCCCCTATAATGCTGTATTATTTCTGATAGAAAATGCCTGCAAACCCATCTGGGAAAATTAAAAACAACTCCTTTAGTCTGTTCATTCGTTGGCAAAGGTTCTTAACATATTTTTGTTTTCTCTCATTATCTGTTATCAATAATAAAATGGAACAAAAATAGTTAAAATATAAATTTTTATTTTCAGTCGAGTGACAGATACTAAGTAAAACAAGCAACAATCACTGGTTAGTACAGTCTGTGGGTTTGAAGGAGACTCTTTTCTTTTCTAGGTCATAGCCAACCAAAAGGTTCACCTGAGCCACGTTCCCAAAGACGGCACCTTTACTTGACGAGAAAGCGAAGCACACTACCCTTTCGGCCACTTCAATAAATGTGTTGACAGCATTTAACTTCACATCTGCGCCTCTAAAATGTGCCGTGATCACTGGTGCTTTCAGATCATGAAAACTGCTTTCAAAGCAAAGGCTCAACTGCTTATATGGACCCTTCACACGTTTTAACTTAACTTCATGTGCCACTGCTGATTCCAGCTTTGAGTAAACATCATCTGGCACAAAAGTGAGTGTTGTACCTGAGTCAATTATGATATTTCCCTCTCCATCAGATTCAGACGAGGAGCTTTCTAAATTTATTCTCTTGTTTCCAACACTGAATGCTTCCAATGTTAGGTAGTAAAATACTTCTCCACGTGAGATTATTGGAGTTGATACAGTCCCTTTCCCAGAAACCACAGCAGCATCTCCAAAATTGAGTCTGCTAGAAGTATTTGACGTTGGTGCAAAACAATAGGAAAATTTTCCACCAATTGAAGAACCCAATTGAGATATCAAGGACACAGGTCCTCTTCCAAGGCCAACTATACCAGAGCTGTTCCTATCATAGGGCCCAGTGTTCATTCGTCCACATCCAATGACAGTTCTTGGAAATTGGATTGAAGAGCCATTGGTGGAGTCTAAAGTGAGGATCTCCTCACTAAGATCTCCATGTGACTCTGACCCATCACCATAGGCAGCGTGATATTCACAATTGTCTCCATCTCTAGTGGTACCTTCCACTAATTTACATATTCTAGAAGAGTAAGAAACGTTTCTGTATGTGCTGGATTTTGAAGGCTCAAATATTGGACTGGTTTGGTTGTAACAGGGTTTACAAGGTTTACACTGCAACCAAATCATGGGACTTCCTGTATCAGCAATACCATAAACTTGAAATGGTGGGGTTCCAACTGAATAGCTCAAAAGGTATCCACCATCATCTTGGGTTATATTGGTCCTAGGTGTGTTTTGGTTGAAACGATTGGCACGATTAATGGAACGACCCACTGCATTAGCAACTCGTTGGAATTGAGTTTCTGTGGGACGATACAACGGTGATTTTGATGAGTCACGGTGGATGATTTCCACACTGAACCCTCCTTTATGAGCCTCTAAGGAAGAGATGCTCTGAAGAGACAGCAGAATAAGAACTAGGGTTGAGGAAAGTGACATTGTTGTCATCAAAGTCTTCATATTTGTATTGTAAGCACATTCTTAGTCACTATTTATAAGGTTCTATAGTCATACATTCAACGTTTGTTGAAGCGTGTGTGAGAACAAATTTGACAACCACTCAAATTCATGGACGCGGATTGAAATGTTTCGGACTAACCTCATTGGTGTTTTAGTTTTGAAAAATGATTAGAAAAACTTCTTTTAACAACTTTTTGACAACACATACATGACAACACATACATGACAACACATACGTGTTCCGTTGTCAAAAAATGTTGTCAAAATATTATTGTCCAAAATGATTCAAATCTAAATTTTTTACATTCATTTTACATCTTATTTTTTTACTTTTTATTCTTTTCTTTCTTAAAAGAAAAATAATATTTTGACACGTATAAATTTTTTACATTTATTCTATGTTATTTTTTCTTACTTCTTACTTTCTTTTTTCTTGAAAAAATACAAAAGTTTACACTTTTATAATCATTTTATCTTTATATTGTGTAAAAAATATGAATGAAAAAGTGTATCATACTACTATTACTCTACCTGAAAAATATAAAAGCTTACACTTTTATGACCATTTTATACTTTTTTTTGTCTAATGTAAAACTGTGTTATGATACGTTAGTCATTATATATAAAAGTTAAAACTCAATTAAAATTATTAAATTTTAAAGTTTATTTTTATTTCTATATTATTATATAAAGACAATTCTTCTTTATGTGTCTATATATATATATATATATATATTTATCCTTAATCTTTTTTAAATTATAATTGCTTTATAAATTTTATTTTTAGAATGACTATTTTTAATTTTTTTATTTTATATTTTTAAAATTTAACCATATTTTAAAACTAAAATAATTATTTACAATAAAAATATACGAACAAGATAAATAAAAATCACTTTAATAAAATTTTAAACATTATTTGTATTCATTTTTATAATTAAAATACTAATAATTTTATTATTTATTTTTATCATCATAAAAGGAAATAAGCTCACGCCCACTAGTTTAGTATAAAAAATATAAGTAAAATATATTTCAAATAAATCATCATACATGTAGACAAGTATTGTGTTGTATGAGTTTGAGGTGTAACGCGTTAAATATTTAGAGAAAGGACCTTCTGAATTGGTTTAAATTTTTAATATTTAAATTTTAATATAAAATTGAAATTTTTTTACATTCAAAATTTTAATATATTGTCATTTTTAAATTTAAAAAACAATGACTGTGATTTTTTAATTTAAATGAAGTTAAATTTTTTATAATCAAATGTATTGTGTTTTATGTTAGTATTTAAATTATAAATTTTTACTATAATATTTACTGAAAAATACTTTTAATACATAAAAACAATTTAACGTAATTGACTAAAAAAAAATTATATTAATCATTTTTTAGAATTTAGAGACTAAAATGTGTTAAAATTTTAGAATCAAATTTTAATTTTGGTTTTAAAATTTAAATAATAAAAACATACTTAACTCTTCGTTATATAAAGCACTTAGAACATATATAAGACAGCTGTGGGAGTTATTGAACATATAATTTAATTTAAATAAACATTTCCATTAATTTATACCATCTCTATTCATCTTCTCAATTGAAAACAGCTCATTTGCTTAGCTGTTTATAAATATATTACATTTATTGAAAGTAATCTTGTTTAATTTGACTCTTTATTACTTTTAATAAAATGACATTTTAAATAATAATTAAGAAAAGCAGTTGTTTTTTATAAAACTATAAAAAAATGTTTATAAAGAAAGAAGGTTTAAAGAATAAAAAATTAATATTTAATTACGTAGTAACTTAACTATATATCATGTTTAATAAATACAGTAAATAGCTGGTCCATTTAATAGAGAATATATATTTTATTTTATTTAATAAATACACTACAAAAAAGCAAATAGCCTTCAAATGATAACGTGGGTTAAGATATGTAACACAATGTTTAATATTTTAAAGATAAAAGATATAAAGTATTTTTAAAATTAATTTTTATTTAATTACACATTTACATTTCAATATTTCAAACAATTGTTCAAATTTTACAGAATGGTAATTTGGATTAATCCTTTTCCACCTCAACTCCACTAGATACAAAAAGGAAAAAGAGAAAAACACTAATTGAAGAAGAATAATTAGATTAATAAAAAGGGGACAAAATAGAGAAAATGATATGCAAACAAGGTTTCTCATATATGAAGATCAAACCATCTTCCCAATCAAGAAAAAACAATATTCTACAAAAAGACTTCTTATGTATATTCTCTTTTAAAATATTAGTATTCATAAGATTTAAAGATCCTTTACTATATTTAATCGATTTAACTTGAAGATGAAATAATTTTATTGTTAGTCATATTTTTTATAGACTATTGACTTTATGATAAATGCTATTTATATATTTATGGTTAAACAATTTTTAACTTTATTATATATATATATATATATATATTAATTTTTTAAATCAAATGTATTAGATTTGACTCCAAAGTCTCACTTTTTTTATCTATAAATATAACTTATTGACATGAGAAAAATATACCACAAACACATTAACTTATTAAAAGTGTTTTTAGTTTTCTGATCTATATTATCTTTTAAAACATTGATGTTTATAAGGTTTGGAGACTCTTTACTGCACTTAACGAGTTGTTCTATCTTAGAAGAGAAATGCATATAATTTTGTTTTGTTTAGTTCATTGAAAATGTTTCCCTCTAAGGCAGTGCTTTAACCCAAGTTATTTCTACGTTTTTCTTCATTTACTTTAGTCTTAATATTATTTATTATAAGAATTGTTTGGTTTGATTAATATTCTTTTATTCATGTCTAACTATTTTTATATAATTATTATTATTTATTTTAATTATTTTTCTAATGGAAAATATTAAACAATTGTACAAGTAAACTAAAAATATGAATGAAATAAATAAATATACTATTTGAGTTTACTCTGTTTTGAAATTATTTGAAAATTTTTAATCCAATTTGACTTTTGTTCCTAGATTTTTCTAAATAAAAAGTATCAATTGATTTCTTTACACGAATAATAAATTAATAGTATGCTTCAAAATATATAGATATATTTAAAAATATATTAAAATATTTTTTAATATATTAAAATCAGTATATTTAAAATAATGAATTAATATTATATAGTATGTACATTTCATTCACTTTTTTAATATCACAATTAATATATTCGGTGTATTTTATTTTGATGGTACAAGGGACAATATAAAAAATGAAAATTCGAAAAATTTGACTTATTAAATGTAATACATGTGTCTTTCTAAAGTTATTCTTGTACAGTTACTTTGTTATTGCATTTTTTAGGTGGAGAGATAATGATTTAAATTTTATTGATTTGCTCATTTTATTGACCTGCAAAATAACTACGTAAACTATGATATCTCATACTTTTATGCATGAATATTGGTAAATCATGATTAAAATCTCTAACAACTAAAAAGCCAAACAACTGAATATAAAGACAAATTAAATAAAAAATATGTATGTTGCATAAACCACAGTTTCAACAAATTTCCTTTTTGTCTCAATAGTTGCATACATCTAATTTATTTCTTAAAGTTTCAAATCTGATTATTTGGAGAGTTTTTGTTAAAATATCTGCAGTTGATCTTTAATATATCATAAAGAAATTTGATTTCACCTTCTCAATGTTTTTCTTTTAAATAAGACAACTCGAATGTTTAGTTTACTTAAAAGATTAGACTATAATATTTTAATAATTTTGAAGAACAGATTATATATTATTATTTTATTAGTTCGTGTATTTAAAATAGACAATTTACAAAAAATCAACTAAAATTAAATTAACACGATTATAGAGAAAAACAAAAGTCATTATAATTTCAAACAAAAAATGATTTAATATCAATTATTAAATATTGCAAATTTATTAAAACATACAAAACATAAAATTAACAATTAAAATTAAATAACGAAAAAAGATACAATTTAAAATAACAATATTTTTATTTTATTCTATATTGATTTTTGTTATTTTGTTTATAATTATTTAATTTAATTTTAGTTCGTTATTTAAATATTGCAATTATATTTCGTTGTTAATTGTTTTGTTATTTTATTTTGATTTTTCAAAATTTATTATTTGTTATTTTATTTTATTTAATTTAAAATTAATACATGTTTTTCTTAAATTTATTTTGAAATACAAAAATATTTTGAAATCGTTTCAATGTATCTCGAAATACGTTTATTTCTTAATTAAAATACATTTGTCTACTTTTGAATCTTAACTGACTCTCGAAGATCGTTGAATTTTTAACCACTTTTCGAGAAGCGGTTAAGAAATAAATTGTATTTAAAGATGACAAAAGCTTCTTTTGTGTTCAGTCAGTTTGGTTGGAGTGTGTCAAATTTGTCATCCTTTCAAAAAAATGTCAATTTAAAATTTGTTTCAATCAAGTCATCTCCGTTAAATATAAACTAATGGTGTTAAAAATACAAACTAATGGTGTTAAAAACTTAAAGTGAGTTTTGAATAATATCCACTCCATGTGTCCGATCCCTGATATTGCAGTGGATAAAGTGAGTTTTGAAAGCAATGATTTTTAACGGAGATGACTTGATTGACACAAATTTCTTCTATATGGGGACGAAATTAACATTTTTTTAAAAGGGGACGAATTTGACAAACTTCAACCAAACTGGAGAGAAAAGAAGCCATTAAACCTATGGATAAAGTTCGTGATGGTACCTGCTTATTAACAAGTTGTGTTTGCATATTATACTATCCGACGTGCGTGTATCCATCACTGTAAAAAATAAAAATAATAATTTAATATATATTTTTATTTAATTAAATTTAATTTAAAATAAAAATAATTTATATTTTTAAGATTAAATTTAATTAAAATCTAATTAAATTTATGTTTTATTTTATTTATATAAAATTTATATATTTTTAATAATTTTAATTAAATATTATTTTTTAAATTTATAATTTTTTTTAATATTTACGAATATCCACCAATTTTAAAATATTTAAAATTTTTTTAAAACAGTTATCCTCACAGATAGTGAGTGGGTTGTAAGTGAATTTTTTATTTTGCGACTCGACTCGAGCATGGGAAAATTTCAGAAATTAAGATTTGAAAGAAGCGCGAGGTAATTATTAGCATTTAATAACAGTTATTAATTTCTCATTAATATTATAAATGAAATGATGAACAAACATTAATCATATGGAACAAAAATCATCAATGTTAATTAGCACTTAATAATAATTATTAATTGCTCATTAATTCTATAACTGAAATGATGAACAAACATTAATCATATAGAGAAAAAATATAAGTGTTAATAACTTTATATTTTGTCCCCATGGCATATTTTTTTTTTTACTTAATAAGGAGTTAAATATCTGCTAGAAAATTTTAATTCAGTTTCTAATAAACTTTTTTTTTTTGAATTACTAGTCTCTAAAATTTAAAATTTTTTCAATTGAGTTTCTGTAATTAATTTTTTCTGTTAATTATGTGGGATAATAATTATCTAATATTACTGCACAACTTAAATATCATCACATAATATTTTATTAGATAATGATACTTTGATAATAATTTTTTAAAACATTTTAAGATCATTTATGCTTAATTTCAAATGAAAGAACAAGTAAGGCATACCAATCGGCCTATGCATCAAACACTCAACACAACTCATCCGGATTTGGTATAACTGTCTAACTATTGATCGTCTTTGCACTTGCATAGTTCAGTTGGCCCATCCCAACACAACTCCAAGACTATAGACGAGGACCTTCCTCTACTCTCACCACTCACACTGTTCTCCTTTATTTGAGTATGAAGAATGCTTTGAGTGTAGGGATAGACACACCATTTCAAAGCTCCTGACATTATACAAACAACAACAACACCCCTCACTTCACTTTCAATCATCTCATCCTGAGATGTTCAATTCATACTCAATTATATCATTCTATTCCACAATCATGTTCTTTCAAACCACACACAAGTCTCATACATAAGCATACATTAACTCATTTATCACAAGTTATAAAAGTAACAACTCCACAAATTTACTCTAAATTAATCAATGCTAAAATCTTTTATACTTGTTTTTAATCCTATTATAATAGTTATATTAAATCATAATTCTATTATAATATTTATATTAAACCAACACACAAATATATACATATTATAATATTATAAATGAATTATGAACAATTCCAACTATATCAACATTCCCTTTTATACATATTGCACGTATATAATAGTCTTATACATAACTATATTATATTAATAGAATTTAAAATCATATGCAATCTCTGCCACTATTTACTTGATGTGTTGAAAAAGATTAATACAATAAATATAAGAAATTGAAAAGAAAAAAAAGAAAACCTTAACCAAATGGAATGAAGAAACAGAAAACTTAAGATATACATTGCAAAATCATTTCTACTGTCCTTTCTTCAAGCCGTTAGTTTTATATGCGTGTTTTATAGTTTATAAACACATATACGTTTCATAATTCTAAAATTGTTAGAAATGTTATCTATGCATAAATTTTCTTATTATGCAATTTAAGATGAAAATGATCATATTTACAAAATTTTGATAACGTTCAAAGTAAAAACGATTAAAAGAGAGAATGTTCTCACATTCTTGATTACCATGTTAAATTTTTACTTTTCTTACTGTTTACCTTCACAATTGCATTTGAATTTTTTACCTAACCTATTTTCCTTCTTAGTAATTTCCATATTGAACTTCTCGTTTATAACTTAAATTGTCATAATTTCAAGCTTTATTTATAATCTACCATTTAAATGTACCTTCAATAACCTTTGGTTGAAAATATTTTTAAATTTAAATTATATGAACATTTTAAATATAGTTTATTATCATTCCCACACCCTCTGCATCATTTTATATATATTACTATATTACCTTACATTTTAATCTTTTCAATTAGGTTACCAATTTGTATATTTATACTATTGCAATCCAATGATCAAATAAGAAATTCATCCAAAATACTTTTCTATAAATCCATGTATGTATTCGCGACAATTGTATATTATGAGGAATTTGGCTCAAATTAAGTTTAAATGTACAAGAACCAAGTTGGCCAACGACAAGTTTCAAAGTAAACCAATGCTAACTTAACTGAACGATGAACGACGAGTTCCTTAAAACGGAACCACTACCACACGGATCAAAAGGAAAGTCATTAAGAGAATTGGTGAACAACGAGTCCCCCGAGGACCACTGCCATTCTCGCTTAAGGTTGGTGAATAGTGCATCTTTATAAAGACTACTCTCAACCTTAAGATACGAACACGCATTATTAAGCACATAAAATTGTGTGGACAAACGATAATATCGAACGAAAGTAAATTATTGTAAATGTGTATTGTGAAATTACTCGACCTTACATCCGAAACACTTATATTTGTGAATAAACATGTGGACAGACTTAAAACTCTTCTATACTTAAAACTGCTTAAGGATATTTTGAAACAGAAAAAGTTATTTAAAAATTAATTTTATATAAATTTGAAAATTAATTTGGAGGTTCAAGAGAAGTTTTCTAAATTTTAGAAATGATGTTAAATGTAGAATTTTGTTTGATGCAATAATTAAATATAAGCTTCAACGACTAAAATTAGATATATAATTAGTGGAAACATTTAATTAGGAATGACAAAAAAATCTACGTCCGCGAATATGCGTGTATAAAATCCGCTACGGATAGTTGATATCCGCGAATATTTACTCCCCAAATCTCGTGGATAGCGTGTATTTTAATACCCGCTTATAAATAGGTCAGGTGCGGGTATTTATACTATTCGTACCCGCGGATATCTGCTACCCGTAAACAATAAAAATAAAAATTCAATTTATATTTTATTAAGTTAAATTTAATTAAAATTAACATAAATTTATATATTTCAAGGTTAAATTTAATTAAAATTGTACTATATGAACTATACCGATCGAAATTAATTGTCATTTATGGACAATTAACAAGTATTAATAGGTCATATTGTCTTAGGCTCTACAAAATACACAGTATTGATTATTGATTATTGGGTTTGGTTGCCTAAATACACAGACCCTATAAATATATAATTGATGTTTTGGTAATCATCCTTTTCTATCCTAATAAAATACAAATATCTTTTTTCTGAAACATATCTGATTTGAGCGTCGGAGTAGGTCAACAACCCATGGAAGTGGATGTCATTCTCGGGAAGGACCGACCCTCCCTCAGACCAATTCAACTAAAACAAAAGTTAAATTTTAATTTAATTTATATTATATTTTATATATTTTTTGTAATTCTATTTAAATTTTATTTTAATAATTTATAAAACTATATTTTTTTAAATATTTGCGAGTATCTGGAGTTATTAAAATATTCGCGAATATTCTTTAAGTGGGTATCCGTGCGGATAGTGGGTTGGGTAACAGGTGAATTTTTTTTTTTCGGGTCGGGTTGCGGGTAGGTACTATCCATGCCTAACCTGACACGTTGCCATATAACTAGTTTTTTGATGTTAATAAAAAATAAATTAGATTTTATAATAATTATTGAAATAAAAACTTAGTATTATATTTTACATGGTGTATAAAAAAATAATAAAAAGAAAGTATAAAATATGTTGTTTTATTAATTTTTATATTATTAATAGCATTTGGCAATAATTTTTATTTATCATAAGCATTTTTCATAAATAATAAAACAAATTATGTTCATAAAATTTAAGTCAATAATAAATATGTACAATTTAAGTACTTATAGATTTTTCATAGTAGCTTCTATTTTCTTTAAATTTCCTGAGCTGTCTAAAGAATCATACATGGTAATATTGTAACTCTACCTTAGGTAGAAAGATAAAATTTTAATGTTGTTTTGGTTTATTTGATAAATTTTGTCATGTGGGGATAATTTTATTTTTGTAATATATTATTAATGTTAGGAAATGGGATAATTGAGATTTCAAATCCTTATGTATATTTATCTTCTAATATTTTACGTATCTAGATTAACACATTCCTAATGTTTCATCCTTTAATGAGTTAAATATGTTTTTAGTCTCTATACTTTGACATAATTTTGGTTTTAGTCCTTCTTTCAAACTAAGGTACAATTTAGTCCTTCAACTTTAGAAAACTCTGGTTTTAGTCCCTTTTACCAATTATTTTTTTAACTTTATTTGCTGTTTCAAGCACGTTTCATTATAGCATTTGGATTGTTTACACTGTTTGACACATTTTTGCTTCAATGTTAACAATCCAAACAAAAATGTGTCAAACAGTGTAAACAATCCAAATGCTATAATGAAACGTGTTTGAAACAGTAAATAAAGTTAAAAAAATTTGATAAAAATGACTAAAACCAGAGTTTTCTAAAGTTGAAGGACTAAATTGTACCTTAGTTTGAAAGAGGGAATAAAATCAAAATCGCCCCAAAGTATAGGGACTAAAAACATATTTAACTCTTCTTTAATTTTATTATTAATTATTGTCTATAAAAGAAAACAATTGGCTCTTATTATTTTTTTTATCGTTTTTCTGTAAGTAGCATCATAATGAAGATGTGAAATTCGAATACAATTAAATACACCTGCAACTGGTTCCAGAAACCACAACAACAATTTTGTAGTTCAAAAGTAAATATTTTATTTTCTTTTTCTGACTATTATGACAAAAGGTGACACATGGAGCTGAGATGTATTCCATGGGAATTTTTTGTGTAAAAATTTCCAAAAGACCAAGCTTCTTAAAGGAGGGATATATGATTACTCCATATCAAATTCGACCAATGTTTAATAACACTAATCCAAGTCTGGATTTATAATGTAGTATTTTGAGTTTGTGAAATAAATAATTGATTAGATATAGAAAAATTTTGAAGATAGTAAAATGTGAAAGTAGTAATTGGACAAAGTATATTTTGCAGTTGTGTATGTAGTTGTTGTCATGCATCAAATGATACTGTACATATATATTTATAGACCCATAAATCATTCTATATACAATGTTTTCGATAATTACCTCCTATATTAGACTTCTCTACATTGTTCTAAAATTTACATTACATTTCAAAGATTTTCTATATTATTCTAGAATTTTCATTACGATTTAATACTTCTCTTTGTTGTAAATTTGGTATCCTTAAACATAACGCACTTTGGTTCAAACATTGGTATTGATAACACCTTTGTGGAAATATTTGCAATTTGATCTTCTTCCATTATCTTGACTCATTTTTCTTGTTTGCATCTCTTTAAATTGTAAACTCTAGTATGAACAAGTTGCAATATTCATATATGTTTGTCAAAAATCTGACTCATCTTGGAATGAAATCAGTTAAAATATAAATTTTTATTCAGTCCAGTGACAGATACTAAGTAAAACAAGCAACAATCACTGGTTAGTACAGTCTGTGGGTTTGAAGGAGACTCTTTCCTTTTCTAGGTCATAGCTAACCAAAAGGTTCATCTGAGCCAAGTTCCCAAAGATCGAAAGGTTATTTGACGTGAAAGCTAAGCACACTACCCTTTCTTCCACTTCAACAAATGTGTTGACAGCATTTAACTTCACATCTGCACCTCTAAAATGTGCCGTGATCACTGGTGCTTTCAGATCATCAAAACTGCTTTCAAAGCAAAGGCTCAACTGCCTATTTGGACTCTTAACACGTTTTAACTTAACTTCATGTGCCACTGCTGATTCCAGCTTTGAGTAAACATCATCTGGCAGAAGAGTGAGTGTTGTACCTGAGTCAATTATGATATTTCCCTCTCCATCAGATTCAGACGAGGAGCTTCCGAACTTTATTCTCTTGTTTCCAACACTGAATGCTTCCAATGTTAGGTAGTAAAATACTGGTCCACGTGAGATTATTGGAGTTGATACAGTCCCTTTCCCAGAAACCACAGCAGCGTCTCCAAAGTTGAGTCTGCTAGAAGTATTAGACGTTGGTGCCAAACAATAGGAAAATTTTCCACCAATTGAAGAACCCAATTGAGATATCAAGGACACAGGTCCTCTTCCAAGGCCAAGTACACCAGAGCTTTTCCCTTCATAGGACACAGTGTTCCTTCGTCCACATCCTATGACAGTTCTTGGAAATTGGATTGAAGAGCCATTGGTGGAGTCTAAAGTGAAGATATCCTCACTAAGATCTCCTTGTGACATTGACCCATCACCATAGGAAATGGTATATTCACAATTGTCTCCATCTCTAGTGGTACCTTTCACTGATTTACATATTCTAGAAGAGTAAGAAAGGCGTCTGTATGTGCTGGATTTTGAAGGCTCAAATATTGGACTGGTTTGGTTGTAACAGGGTTTACAAGGTTTACACTGCAACCAATTTATGTCACTTCCTGTATCAGCAATACCATAAACTTGAAATGGTGGGGTTCCAACTGAATAGCTCAAAAGGTATTCACCATCATCTTGGGTTATATTGGCCCTAGGCGTGTTTTGGTTGAAATGATTGGCACGATTAATGGAACGACCCACAGCATTAGCAACTCGTTGGAATTGAGTTTCTGTGGGACGATGCAACGGTGATTTTGATGAGTCACGGTGGATGATTTCCACACTGAACCCTCCTCTGTGAGCCTCTAAGGAAGAGATGCTGTGAACAGACAGCAGAACAATAAGAACTAGGGTTGAGGAACGTGACATTGTTGTTATCGAAGTCTTCAAATTTGTAATATTAGCACATTCCGAGTCACAATTTATAAGATTCTAGTGATACATTCAACGTTTAAAGCGTGTGTGAGAACAAATTTGACAACCACTCATAGTCATGGACGCGGACTGAAATGTCGTGTTTCAGAGTAATCTCATTGGTCTTTTAGTTTTGAGAAGTGATTCATACGTAAATTTTTTACATTAATCTCATATTATCTTTTCTTATTTTTTTACTTTTTTTCTTTCTTAAAAAATACAAAAGTTTACAATTTTATAACCATTTTATCTTTATATTATGTGTCAAATAAATATAAAAGTATATCATACTATCATCACTCTTCTTAAAAAAATACAAAAATTTACAATTATATATCCATTTTATAATTTTACTAAGTGTGAAATAAAAGTAAAAATGTGTTATAATACTATTACTCTTTAGTTTTACGTATATAAAATAAAAAGTGACATTAAAATTATTAAATTTTAAAGTTTACTTTTATTTTCATACCATTATATGTTAATATTTGAATTGTTTATATTATTTAATAAATTTTTTATTTTCATATTTACTGAAAAATACTTTTAAAACATAAAAAGTAATTTAACGTAATTGACTTAAAAAATTATATTTATTATTTTTAATTTCGTATAAAAATTTAAACAATAAAAACATACTTAACTCTTCTTTATATAAAACACTTAGAACATAAATCAGTCGTGGGAATTATTCAACATATAATTTAATTTAAATAAACATTTCTATTAATTAATACCATCTCTATTAATCTTCTCAATTCAAAACAGCTCATTTGCTTAGCTGTATATAAATATATTACTTTTATTGAAAATAATCTTGTTTAATTTGACTTCTTATTACGTTTAATAAAATGATATTTTATATAATAATTAAGAAAAGAAGTTGTTTTTTTATAAAACTATAAAAAAATGTTAATAAAGATAGAAGGTTTAACGAATAAAAAATTAATATTTAATTACGTATTTATTATTTTATTTAATAAATACATTACAAAAAAGCAAATAGCCTTCAAATATATAACGTGGGTTAAGATATGTAAGACTATGTTTAATATTTTAAAGATAAAAGATATAAAATTATTTTTAAATTTAATTTTTATTTAATTACACATTTACATTTCAATATTTCAAACAATTGTTCAAATTTTACAGGATGGTCATTTGGATTAATCCTTTACCAGATCAACTCCACTAGATGCTAAAAGGAAAAAGAGAAAAACACTAATTGAAGAAGAATAATTAGATTAACTCCACAAGATTAATCTTGTTTAAATAAAAAGAATAGATGATAGAATGAAGAAGAAGAAGAAAAAGTGGATTGTTAATTTAACGAAAGACCACATTTATTCGTTTTAATAAATATTGAAATCACATTAAATCTAAAAAATTATAGAAATGCTATAAATATTTAATATAATTTAAAAATAAATAAATAATTTTTCTGCTAGTACTACTGATTTTATGGTAAATGCTATTTATATATTTATGGTTAAACAATTTTTAACTTTTATAATTATATTTTTTAAAATTACATTTATAAGATTTATTAGATTTAACTCCTCATTTTTCTATCGATAAATATAACTTGACATGAGAAGAATACACCACAAACACATCAACTCATACGAGTCTTGTAATCTATGTTGTTTTTTAAGACATTATTATTTATAAGATTTAGAGATCTTTTGTTATATTCAATCAATTTAACATGTTTTATCTTAAAAGAGAAACGAATATAATTTATTTTTGCCCCACATTTTTCTCTAAAGACAGCTATACGTGCTTTAATCCAAGTTATTTCTATTTTTTTTTCTTCCTTTACTTTTTTTTTTAATATCACTATTTATTATAAGAATTATTTAGACTCATTAATATTATTTTATTTATATAATGTCTTACTATTAGTATATAATTATTATTATTATTTATTTTGATTATTTTTTAATGGAAAATATTAAACAATTGTACAAATAAACTAAAAATATGAATGAAATAAATAAATATACTATTTCAGTTTACTCTGTTTTGTAATTATTTGAAAAGTTTTAATCCAATTTGACTTTTGTTCCTAGATTATTTTTTTCTAAATAAAAAGTATCAATTGATTACTTTACACGAATAATAAAATAATATTAGTATGCTTAAAAATATATAGATATATTTAAAAATATATTAAAATATTTTTTAATATATTAAAATCAGTATATTTAAAATAATGAATTAATATTATATATAGTTTGTACATTCATATCGGGATTAATATATTCGGTGTATTTTATTTTGATGGTACAAGGGACAACAATATAAAAATTGCAAATTCGAAAAATTTGACTAATTAAATGTTATACAAGTGTCTTTGTAAAGTTATTCTTGTGCTGTTAATTTGTTATTGCTTTTCTTTAGGCAGAAAAAACGATTTAAATTTTATTGATTTGCTCATTTTATAGACCTGCAAAGTAACTACGTAAATATGATATCTCATACTTTTATGCATGAATATTGGTAAATCATGATTAAAATCTCTTACAACTAAAAAGCCAAACAACTCAAGAGTAATCCTTCCTGCACCTCCTGGATCTCATCCTCCACCTTCTACTTCACTTTTAATTCTAACTGTACTCTTATATCTGTGACCATATTCATTGGATTTATAAAAAGTAACCTTATCTGCCGCAACTCAAAAAAAAACCCTACACCCCCTATTTTCATCTTCCCTTCCCTCCCTTGACCAGTCTTCCTCCCTTTCCCTCCCTCCAACCAGTGCATCCCCCCTCCCTCCAACCACTGCATCCCTCCGTGCTCGTAACTTGGTGCTATCTTGACCTTGGGCTGTCAGCGTAGCAGAGTAGTTGGATAGTGTTTGAAGTTTTTTTCTGTCGTAATGTTAGTATTTCTCCTCTGGTAGATGTAGATCTGGTAATGGATGGATTTTTCTGTGTGTATTGTGCGAGGCCGTGAAGGAGTGCCGCAAGTCGTTTTGCGGTTATGGAGTGCCGCAGCTCGATCAGCGTCTGAAACCAACCGCCGATGGATCTGCGGTTGGTTTGGTTTGGGGGTGCACGGGAGAAACGCAGTTCAAACTGCGGTTGGCATAAAACGCATTACGAAATGCGGTTGGGAAAAACCGCAGTTCGAACTGCGGCACAGGAAAACGCATTTCGAAATGCGGTTAGTAAAAAACGCAGTTCGATTTACGGCGAATAGTAAACGCCGTTCGAACGGCGACAAGGTTAACCGCACCACGAAAGGCGGTTAACAATGTTCATTTCTAACCTTCGTCTTCCTCTTCGCATCACCTATGCGAGCTTCCTCTTCCTCCTCGCACTTCCTCTTCCTCCTCGCACCAGCTATCACCAACACAAGCACACAGTTCACCAACAAGGTTCACCACCACAGAATCACTAACTCTCAACTCAATAAAACAGTGAATAAGAAAACTATTCTTGCTCCTGATGTAACCAACAAAGGAGGTGCATGCTAGGGTTTATACCCTCAGACAGAAAAGTTGTTGGAAGTTAAGAAGGTATAATTTTCATTAATTGCATTTTGACTTTTCATTAAATTAAGGACAGAAAGATAATTTTGAAGGTACAGGAAGAAGGAAGGAGGTGAGGTGCAGGGAGAACTGCTCACAACTAAATATAAAGACAAAATTAAATAAAAAATATGCATGTTGCATAAACCATAGTTTCAACAAATTTCCTTTTTGTCTCAATAGTTGCATACATCTAATTTATTTCTTAAAGTTCCAAATCTGATTTTTTGGAGAGTTTTTGTTAAAATATCTGCATGTGATCTAAAGAAATTTGATTTCACCTTCTCTATGTTCTTCTCTTAAAGAAGACAACTAGATCTTGAAATACTTAGCCTACTAAATAGATTTATTTCACTGCTAAAAAATTGTATAGACAGCAATAAACGTTATCTATTGTGTTGTACATTTATACATAGCGTTTATTTAAAAAAAAAGTTATGTATGATTAATTTTTATACTGTTCATTGGTAAAACAAATAAAAGAGAATAGAGAATCAATAATCACTGCTTTGTGCAATCCACGAGCTTAAAGGACACTGTGTTCTTCTGAAGATCATAGCTAACCAAAACGTTTTGCCGAGCCCAGTTCCCAAAGATAGCAGTTTCACCAGCCACGAAAGCGAAGCACATAACACCATCAGCCACTTTAATGAAGGTGTTGAGACCATACAAACTCACATTTACACCACTAAAATTAATGTGCTGTGATCACTGGTGCATTTATATTCTCAGATGTAGCTTTGTAACAGGCTCAACACATCATTTGGATCCTTAGCACGCTGCAACTTAACTGCATTTGCAACAGCCGATTCCAACTTGGAGTAAACATCATTTGGCAGACGAGTGAGTGGTGTAACATCTCTTACATGGTTGGCATTGCAGCCATGTAATGTCACTACCAGTGTCAAGAATTCCATAGACTTGTGTTGGAGGGGTTCCGATTGAATAACTCATTAGGTATTCTCCTACGGCTGAGGTTACAGTTGCATGGGGTGTGTTTGCAGACACCAAGGATTTGTTGAAATGGTTCGCACGGATAATGGAACGGCTCAGGGCATTGGCAACTCGTCGGAATTGAGTTTCTGTGGAGTTACAGAATGGTGATTTCGATGAGTCATGATGAATCATCTCCACACTAAACCCACCATTGAGAACTTCTGAAGAAGAGAGATTGAAAAGATGGAGTAGAACGAAAACGACAAGTCTTTTGTGGAAAATAGTGTATGAAAGCTAAGAACTTGGGTCGATTTTCTATTTCCAAAGTTGAAAGTTGAATGAATATATGTTAAGTTAAAGTAAAACATCGAATTGGAAATCAAATCAATTAGAGTTTAAGGCAGTTTCAATTAAATGTAAGAAATATCTTGAATATTTTAGAAATACTATTAATTAAAACTAATGATTGAAACTCAAACAAATTTTCGGTTTTAAATTAAATTTATTGAAAGAAATTCATATTAACAATAACATATCAGTTTTCTCAGTTTTGATGTTAACTTAAAAGATAACCGTAAAAAAATGAAATAAACTATTTGACTTTGAGTATAATAAATAATTTGATTACGCTATTTATCTCTTTTCCTTTTTTTCTGCAAAAAATTTAGGTAATCAAAATTGAGTAAGAGTCTACGTAATATTCTTGTTGTTTTGACATTAGTGGAGCGAAGATTTTCATATTGATTAAAAAACACTTTCTATACACTACAAGAATTTTTTTAGTTATTTATGACTAAAATTTGTATGTATAAAAGCGAAAATCCAAAGATAAAACAGTGTTAGCTATGAATTACACAGACAAAAAGTCATATAAAATAATCGTAGGTAACGTTATAGATAAATCCGTAAGAAATTAGGAAAATAAAATTTTAACACCATTTTTTTGACACCATTTTGACACTGCACACGTGTCAAAATGTGGTTGGATGATTTCAAATTAAAAAACAAACTTTGGTTTTTTTCTTCCAAACATACCCCTGTCTCAACTTTTTTAATTTGAAATCATCCAATCACATTTTGACACGTGTGCAATGTCAAAATAGTGTCAAAAATGGTGTTAAAATATCATTTTCTAAGAAATTATATATATATATATATATATATATATATATATATATATGGGGTTTGCTAACTTGCGTACGCCTGTTTTTCAGTTGGTACATTTTAGCAATGTGTACCGGATTTCAGTAGACAAAAATACCCTTATATATCATGAATTAAGTTTTAAGGTTAAGGATATTTTAATAATTTTGATTTTCAAAATTAAAAAAATAATAAAAGAAACCCTCTAAACTCTTACCCACCTTTCTCATCCCTGAGAACCCTTTCTCTTTCATCTCTTTCACTCTCATCTTTTGTCTGTCATCCCTACTTTAGCCCCAATTAAAAAAAATCAAACACTTGTCTTATTTTAAAAATTTTCATTCTCAAAACTGAAAAAAGAAACCCCAAACCCTTACTTACCTCCTTCATTTCTCTCAACCCTTTCTCCTTCATCTCTCTCACTCAAACATTTTCTCTGTCATCTTTGCACTAGCTCCAACTAAAAAAACACTCATTATTAAACAATTTACTTACTTTTGTAAAGAGTTGAGTCATTGACATGTTCACCTTCCGAAAAAAATTTCATTCATAATCTCTTTAATTTCATTATCTTCACTATATATATTACAGCCGACTGGCACAACTTGCACCAAGACTTATGAACATCCTTCCTTTACATTCTGAGACACCACGTAATATTGCTCCGTGGCCATTTAATTTTTTTTGGTAGAAATTCATTAACTTGTTTTCCTTTACTAAAGA
>NC_028357.1:51723510-51736409 GCF_000741045.1 Vigna radiata var. radiata | reverse complement strand
ATATATATATATATATATATATATATATATATATATATATATATATATATATATATATATATATATATATATATATATATATATATACACGGATATTAACAGAGTGACATAATCAGTTTGGTTGTATGATTGACAGATCTGGACATAAGAAAATAACCATCACATATACATCCAATTCTCAATCAACTATTTGACAATACAAAAATATTATTCTATTGCATAAAGGAATATTGTTATATTAAAAAACATGATTGTCAACTATATAAATTACATTGTAATAGAGTCGTATAGATAATCAAATATCTTGTTCTTAACATGTCTAATGCTAACAATCATGATAATCATTTTGTTCATCTTGTGGTTGATCTTCTAGTTGCACATGATTGTTTGACCGATTTTGTGGTTGAAAAAGTTCTTGTGCAATTGCGGTTGCTGGAGACAGATGGTGTTACATGATGGCACCAATAAAATTTGAAATTGAGAATTCATTTATCCAATATGTTTGTCATGGGTTGCTATTTGCATTTGAAGTTGAATAAAGTCTTCTATACATTTGGTTGTTGACTAGAAAAAGCTTCTGTTTGTCGTATATAATTATCAATACAATCATTTTGAGAACTGATATTTCCAATTCCATATACACGTCCGTCATATCTTCTACATGTAGTCTCTAACCAACAGTTTTTTCTCAATCTTTTCTTCTCGGCAGGATCTAAGCAACTACATTTCGAGACACCAACATCAGATATTGCCTGAGAAAATCTTATTTGAAAATCTTCTTGTTAAATGAATAAATTATTGCTTTAAATACATACTTGAGGTTTAAAATGTAAGATAAAATATAATAGAGAATGTGATAAAGTTAGTAGAAACTAACACGTGTCTGTTATGCACAAAATCTCTTGTTGAATGACAAAGATGTGTCTGCTAAGGACCCTAGCAATTAAAATTTTATTTTGAATCAGAAAATGCATAAAATGAAACATACCTTAAAAGGCCTCTGAATCTTCACTAAACGCAACACCAAATGCTCAATCAATATCTCCTAACAATGCACCAAAGGGTTTCATACACGAACCAAATCACACACCAATATTGTGCCCAACATAAAAAAAAGGATTAGGGTTTTTGGATTTCACAAATTTAGGTAATTACGAATTAACCAACATTACTTACTAATTGACCAACTCCACAACGAACACTAACAGATGGCCAGAACAACGAGGTTGCAACTGTGACGATTTGATAGCCAAAGAATGAGGATTCGAGTAGTGTGAGTAATTTGCAAAATCAGATTCTCAATGACTCATTTTTATTTTTTATTTATTAATTATTTCAAAATCCGTACGAAAATCAGTAGGTAAATATTTTTTCACTTACATTAAGATATATCCTTCAAAAATATCCCTCCCAAAGGCGCCAACGTTACATATGGAGAATTCGTATGTAAATTATTTTCCTCTTACCTATGAAAAAAATCATATGTAACATGCCCAATTCAAAACCACCATGGAAAGTTTACTTGAAGAATAAGAAAGTCTTTAATAAAAGTCAGTTTCTATGTCGGTTCTTAGAACAATTGATATAGAAAATATGATATTCTATGCTAGTTAAGGCCACAATTAGCATAAAAAATCACACTTTTTCAACAAAATAAAAAAAAAAATATATAACAAATTTGTAATTGATGAAAGAGATAAAAATGGATGAAGAAGACGAATGTAAATGAATGATGTGAGGGTGAATAAAAGAACTAAGGAGAAAAGTATGAATAGAGTAGATGAATTAGTAAAGAAAATGAGAAGAGTGTTGCCGAAGATGAGAAGAATAGTGTGAATTATTATGAGAAATAGAGTTAAGATGAAAAAGATGTGTGTAGATGAACAAATGAGTATGGATAAATGAGATGAATTTTGGTGAAAGAAATTTATGTGATGATATTTATTAATGTAAATGACTGAAATGAATGTGAATATAAAAGATGAGTATAAGAAGACTTATATAAAAAATGGGAAAAAAATTATGAATGAAAAAAATGTCACATTTAAATTTGAACATTTAAATAAAAAATAATTTACAAAAGACGTAGATATTGATACTATATAAATTAACGTGGATTAAATAGATGTCAACATTATTTATTTTAAATAATATAGGCTAAATTGAGGTTAGTCTAACATTGATATTAATATAAATATTTGTACTTATTAAAAAAGTATTTAAATATTTTTTAACATAGTAATTTTTTTACTTAGGTTCGGTTAAATCAACTCTAGTCAAAATGTACTTGAAAACTATGTTTTTTTGGTCGTGAATTGTGTAAATGATATTTAATGCACACGATTTTTCTTAATTTGTTTTGTATAGTATATATAAAATTTAAACACTCAATCCAAAGAACAATAAATTTGGATAAATTTGAATTGGTGCACTGATTAAAAACAGTACTTGAATAAACAAAACTGCAGTATTTCACAACGCTGTCGAACATTATCTTTTAAATCATATGTATAGAGGTTGGTAATTTTTTCTCTAAGAAAAAACTCATTTAAAATATTTTGGAATTGTCAAATATTTCATGGGATTTTGGAACTGGTTTTAGAAAAGAAATTGGCTTAATAATGGGAACTAGTTTTGGTTTAGGCTTATGTAGGTTTTGGTAAAAAGCCTTTGAATATAGAAGTCAAAAGTGTTTAACACCGTTGTTGTTGCTGCTGTCATAATACATCGATTCTCCCTCCTTTAAATGAGCCTCCCAAATTAGTTCTTTCTCTTCTTTTTTATTGTTTCCAGAAGTAAAATGCTGAACAGAAAAAAAACTTTATAGCAAGAAAAATACTATGTTTGTTTAATTGCGAAAATGGTAGAATTTATAAACACTTATATTTCATATTTATAAGCTGATAGCCTGCATCCATCATTAATTAACATACCAAAAACAAAGGTGTTAAACGCTATTGACCTCTCTAAACAAACATCAAAGCTGCAACCACCCACATTATCATCCTAATTAACATAATCTAACCATATTTCAAACCATGAAAATGACTACTGGCAAATCAACTCAAAGCTTGTAGGTGCTGTTAAGAAAAATCCTGAAAGATAGACATTATAAATAATGTGATTATGCAGCAGCTTGTGACTCAAGCCTTCAGACATTTCTCCTTTTAGCTTCATTAGTTGTTTTAACAATGAGAAAACTGTTCTTGTGCTTCTTCTTTCCCTTGTTGCTCCTTCTCAACTTAGCTTCTGTTCTTTCCACTACTCAAATTTCAGGTTTGTGCTTATTATTCTTTTTTAGTAAGTTTTCAAAATATATTAAACTAGACACTAATCCCTCATGAACTTCATTCCTGTGTTCGTTTTGTTATTTAATATAACTGCATTTTTTATGCAGGAAATGAAGTGAACAAGAATGGGATNGTTGTGAATGAAGATTTAGAAAAAGTAAATGGAGAAGGACATGATGATGAAGAATCAAAATTCAAAGGANTGTTTCCTAAACCAATTCCATTTGCTAAACCTATTCCAAAGCCACTTCCTCTCATTAAACCTAAACCTATTCCAATTCCNTTCTATAAGAAACCAACACCAAAACCTATTCCCAGTGAAGAAGCAAAATTCAAAGGTATTTTCCCAAAACCTATTCCCAAAGTTAAGCCAATACCAAAGATAATTCCTGTTGTTAAGCCTGTTCCCATTCTTAAACCTGTTCCAAAACCAATTGTTAAGCCTATTCCTATTCTTAAACCCGTTCCTAAACCATTTGTTAAGCCTATTCCTATTCTTAAACCTGTTCCAAAACCATTTGTTAAACCAATTCCTATTCTTAAACCTGTTCCAAAGCCAATTGTTAAGCCAATTCCTGTTCTTAAACCTGTTCCAGAGCCATTTGTTAAGCCTATCCCTACCATTGAGTCAGAGGAATTCTTAAAACCAAAGCCTTTGTTGAAGAAGTCTATTCCTAAACTACCATTTGATCCCAAATTCAAGAAACCATTTCTACCACCATTGTCTTTTAAGAAGCCAATTCCAGCTCCTTAAAATCATAACACTCTACCTCTTCAAAATATATAAGGATAATGGTTTTATATATGTGGCACCATCTTTAATTCAACCTCAATCATAATTTGGATAACCCTTTGGTACCCCTCTTGTGTACTCCATTCCAAATATATATGTACTTTATGTTTTTCCTTAATGAAGTTCTAAATATTTATGTTACTGAGTTTGTTTTTATTTAATTAGTATTTCCATTTGACATATTGAAGAGTTGGGCTATTTAATTGTAATTTTGTGTGAAAGTGATATAACTATTTTTACGCAAGACTTCAATTCTACAAATTGAATTTATAATCTTTATTTTCGATGACTTACTTTTTTAAAAAGTATTTAAATAAAATTAATTATGAATGATTAATAAGTAGCGGATATTTACACCGTACTTGTCTTACTTGAACCCATTCAAAATATATATTTAGTATAAATTTACCTACATTACCGATTCTTTTTATCCGTGTATATAACTATAGTGGTTAGCGTTTGCGCATAAGAATCTGATTGACCAACTATCATATCTATTTAAGAAATAAATATAAGTAAGACTTAATTGAAAATAAATTTCTTAGAAAAACTATTTAAAATTTAATCCAACAATGCATTAATAGATGTAATTACTAAGTAATTTAAAAATCAATTAAAAATAGTTAAAAAACATATGACTTAAGTTAACAATGCATTTCCATTAGGTTTACAAAAGACAATAATGTTTTCTTATGCTTAGAGTTCGGAATAAATTCAATGAATTGTTTAATTAATTAATATATATATATATATATATATATATATTTGATATATATAATTAATTTTTAAATTACTCAGTAAACACTTGTTATATTTGACAACCTTCAATTAGATCGTTTAATAATTCTTTAACTTTATACTATTTCTACTAATTTCTGCCCTTTTGATCAATGTTCAATCTCCATGGGATATCATTAATTTATGATCAAGCGGTTGGGAAATAAACCAGAAATGTTTTTATGACTATCAGTGTTTATATTATTGCTGAGACATGGAATACTATAAGTGTGCAGTTTCTAACATCTGTCAATGCTCAAAACCAGATTTCTGGTTGTCTTAGGTTGTTTGGCTCTAACTGTGTAGAGGCAATGTATTGCTGGGATGATTCAGTATTAATTATCTCAATATTTATTTATATGGGAAGCTTGTGACCCAATTGATAAGGACCTGGAATTGAAAACGAGTGAGAATAAATGTTCCAACCTCAAATAACCTTGTCTTTATTTTATTTATACATACTTATTTTATTTATTCAAAAAATTGACTTTGAAATTTAATGTTTTTTAATGTGAGTTTAATGTTTATACATAATGTGAATTTAAAGTCAATTATTTACCAATACAACAATTTAATGAAAATATTATTAAAACTTTATGCTATCAGAATATTCCAATAAAATTGTCTTTTTTCTGAGACACAATTCAACAATATAATTGTCACAAGGAGTGTGGTGGTAATTATTTGGGAGATTGTTTAATCAATTTCTGTAGTTCTTAGTGATGACACCAATCTCACATTCCTCTCAGACTCTTTTTTTACTGTCTCTATATTTCTTCTCTTTCATAGAGGCTTGCAATGGCGGTTTCATTGTGGAGATCATCCACCGTGACTCACCAAAATCACCGTTCTATCGTCCCACAGAAACTCAACTCCAACGAGTTGCCAAAGCTGTTCATCGCTCCATTCGTCGTGCTAACCATTTCAACCAAACTTTTGTCTCGAAAAACACTGCTGTGTCCGCTGTGACACCAGATATAGGTGACTACGTGATGAGCTATTCAGTTGGAACCCCAGAATTCCAAGTTTTTGGCATTGTTGACACAGGCAGTGATATTGTTTGGATGCAGTGTCAACCTTGTAAAACGTGTTACGACCAAACCACTCCAATCTTCAATCCTTCAAAATCCACCACCTACAAAACCCTTCCTTGTTCTTCTACTTCATGTAAATCAGTGTCAGATAACTCTTGCTATTCACACAAAAAGAAAAGCTGTGAATACAGTATTTTCTATGAGGATGGCAGATACTCACAAGGAGATCTTGCTCTGGAGACACTCACTTTAGGTTCCACCATTGGCTCTTCTGTCAAATTTCCTAGAACTGTGATAGGATGTGGACGTAACAATAGTTTTTCCTCTGAAGAGAAAAGTTCTGGCATAGTTGGTTTAGGTCAAGGATCTTTGTCCTTGATATCTCAGTTGAGTTCTTTGGTGGGTGGAAAGTTTTCTTATTGTCTTGCACCAATAGATAACATAGCTAGCAAACTCAGTTTTGGAGATGCTGCTGTGGTTTCAGGGAATGGCACTGTTTCCACCCCAATGACCTATCATGGTCATTACTACCTGACCCTGGAAGCACTCAGTGTTGGAAAAAACAGAATAAAGTTTGGAAAATCTAATGGAGAGGGAAATATCATAATTGACTCAGGCACAACACTCACTCTTTTGCCAGATGATGTTTACTCAAAGCTGGAATCAGCAGTGGCACATGAAGTTAAGTTAAAACGTGTTAAGGATCCATGGAAACAGCTGAGCCTTTGCTATAAATGTGCATTTCATGAACTGCATGCACCAGTGATAACATTGCATTTCAGTGGCGATGCAGATGTGAAGTTAACTGTTGACAACTCCTTCATTGACTCGGGTGATGGGGTAGTTTGCTTTGCTTTCATGGCTAGTAAAACCTTTTCCATCTTTGGAAACTTTGCTCAGAAAAACATCTTGGTTGGCTATGATCTGCAGAAGAAAACAGTCTCCTTTAAGCCCACAGATTGTGTTCGACAGTGATTTGTTTATTTGATTTGGTCTATGATTGATGCTTGTAATAATAAAACCAATTAATCAACATTCCTTGAAAATGTTTTTCAAACTCAATACAATGTTATAATTTATGCGTGCATATAGTTGATTCAGTTGGGTAATCACTGATCACTTGAAGTATAACAGGTGAACTTTATGTAAGGTATATAGGCATAGGTATTTTTAATCTGAATTATTTTATTTTATTTTATATTTTTTTCCTCTAAAATTAATGCTTCTATTTTTTTTATATTTTTGTTTTCTGTCTCTTTCCGAATTCTTAATCTCAATCTCCATATATGGCTCCGTTTTCTTCATTGACAATTAATCCAAAACCGCGTCTTTTTACAAAGTAGCATAAAGTGAGATTCCTTATCAATTGTGGGATTTGTAACAAATACAAATTAGCTGTTTCTTGTTGTTTTTGTTTGTTAAAGAATATCAGTTTTGGGATTGGCGGCATGTAAAAATTGAGATGAGATTTGAGGAGAGAAAGAGAAATTAAGGAAAACAAATGGAAGCCCTATCATTAGGGAATGGCATAAGTTGAGATAGATAGGTTTTTATTTTAGTTTCTTCTTAATTGGTAACTTTTAGTTTAATTTACTGATTTTCTAGGAATAGAACAGTGTTGTATTAGATTTTCTTAGTCTTGATTGTTTTAGTCTAGACTTAGCTTAATTTTAGCATTCCTTGCAGTAGTCTAATTGCTCCTTAATATTAGGCTAGTGTAGCAATTTCTTTTTGTTGTTTTTAGAGTACGAATTTAGCTTAGAAAGTAGTTTTAGTTGCATTTAGGACTGTTAATGATTCTGCAGCTTAGCACAACATAATTCCACTTGCATTCAATCAAACACTTAGACTGCATTATGTTTTCTCTTAGAACTTTTATCAAACAGTTTGTAAATAGCTTTTCTGCATAGTTTTAGACAGTTTTAAGGGCTGGAGTAGCTTAGACATCATTGATCCGTTTATTCTATACACTCATTTCATCAATTCATACATTACATATTTATTTAGGAGCTAAATCAAGAAAGCAGAGTTAATTGTGCATATTAGCAATGATTTAGGTTTAAAGTATATATTTTAGATAGTTGTACAGTAGAAATAGATGTTTTCCATACTCTAATCGCATCATAGACACTATAACTAGTTAAGTGATTGTTCTCTTCTTGGATAAATTTTTGGTTAATCTTATACTAAAGGAAACATCATTATATGTATAAACTTGAGTCGACTTAGAATTTATCAGCCTCCACGTTTCACCAAGTATTCATGAAAAAATATGTATTGTTACATCTGTGGTACACATGGATATTTTTATATTTCATTTTTTAAATTTAAAATAAAATTATTTAAAAATAAATCTTTAAAGTATAAATTTAGTTTAGAAAGTTATTTTTTAAATACAATTTAAATAAAATTTTATACTAAAATATTAATACAAATAAAGTTGGTCGTTTAAAAAGATAAATATAAATGAGTTATGTAAAATTTATATCTTCAATCTCATATAGATCTAAATAAAAAGAATTAAAATATATGAAGTCAATTTTTAAAATTTATCCATGATTAATATATTTTTCTCTAATAATTTTATTTTGATCTTAAATTTAAAAAAAATACTTAAATAAAATATATAAATAATTATTACGGGTCGAAAACCATAATACTTATACCTCCTCTTTCTAGCGCGTAATTAAATATTGATACTCATTATTCATGAATATTAATTGAAAAAATTTATCAATAACAAAGTATTAAATAAATATAATAGGACATTTGGGATGTCCTAATCCTTTTACAAATTAAAACACACTACATAATTGGGTATTATTATGTTGTACTTAACGTAGAAGACTAAAATCATAAATATATATATATATATATATATATATATATATATATATATATATTTATAATTAATCAATTAATTTATTAAGGTTTAATGTCTTAATAAGTTCTTATTTTTGTCCAAAATCTCAAATAGGTTCCTATTTTTTTAGAGTCTCAATTAGATCCTTATTTTTGTTAAATTGACGAAAATAAATCCTTTAGTTGCAAATGGAAATGAAATTGGGAAAGTTGAGTTTTAGGGTTTGACAACATTGCCTCCATCCTCGCCGCCCAGCAGCGCTGGTAACTCCGGTACCTTCGCTAGCCCGACCACTTCTACTTCAATGACCTCAAAACTAGTATCCTCCAATTGCAAACCTTAATTAAGGACCTCGTCAACGCAAATCACGTCGATGAGATCTCCATTATCGACAACGCCACCATTGATGCCGCCATCGTCCTCTAGCACACCGCATGGAACTTCCGCGAAGGAAGATTCTAGAAAGGTGATGTCGTCCTCATGCTTCACTACGCTTACGATGCCGTCAAGAAATCCACGGAAGCGTACGTCACTCGCGCCGGAAGCAATCTTGTTGAGGTTCCCCTCCCTTTCCTTGTTAACTCCAATGACGAGATCGTTTCTGAGTTTAGGAAGGCCTTGGAGAGAGGAAAAAGTAACTGAAATAGGGTTAGATTAACGGTGATTGATCACGTGACTTCCATGCTGTGTGTGGCTATTCCTGTCAAGGAGTTGATTCAAATTTGTAGGGAGGAAGGGGTGGATCAGGTTTTTGTTGACGCTACTCATTCCATTGGATGCACTGATGTTGACATGAAGGAAATTGGTGCTGATTTTTACACTAGCAATTTGCATAAGTGGTTCTTTTATCCACCTTCAATTGCTTCGTAGGAACCCTAAATTGCGTCGTAGGAACCCTAAAGGTTCTAGTTCTGATTTACATCACCCTGTGGTGTCTCATGAGGGATGAATCTTAAAAATTAAATTCCTCCAATTTCATTGCAGAGAGAAAGGAGGCATTCAGAAGAAAGTAAGATTAGAAATCCAACTTTGCCCTTTCTTTAATTATAGTTTACTTAATTTTTTAATTTAAAATTTAAAAAGTTAGAATTGAAAAACGTTTTTAATGACACTTATGTTAAAATTATACTGTCATCCTGCAATTTGACATACTCATTAACACTGTTTGATTAATTTAATGGAAAGGACTTATTTGCATTAATTTAGCGAAAATAAAGACCTAATTGATATGCCAAAAAAACAAAGGACCTATTTGAGATTCTAAACGAAAATAAAGACTTATTGAAACATTAAACCATTTATTAAACATAATATTTCTTGTTACTAAAATTTTGGGGGTCGAAACCCTATAATGTACATCCAAGATTCTACATCCCACATCACCATTTTACTACTTGTGATTGTGAATATAAATAAACTTATAGCATCTAAGTCACTAGGTTTTTTTTTTTCTTAAAAGTGATAAATACAAATGTTCTATCAATCAAAATATTTGGATATTACACATGGATTGTGACTGGCACAGTTCAAGATAAATTTCTTCTTAACCCATTCTATAATTAACATGAAGAGTTCCATTTATACAATAATAATAAGAAAGGGATTCATATTTCTTGGATAAATATGGCAGCCATGTAACTTTAGTATTACATTTTATCAATGTTTTCTAAACTTTCAAATTGAAAGTGTTAATGAACACTAATGAATTTGGTAGTTGCCATTTGTATTCAAGAACGAAGAATCAATTTCTGTCATTATTTTATAACCTTGGAACCTTGCATGTTTGTTATAGGATGAACGAGGAGGACATTTATCTTGATCTGTTACCGTCACAATCAATATATAATATTCAAATATTTTGAATAATAAAATATTTATGTTTTTAATTTTTAAAGAAAAAGAAAAAAAGTTCCCAGTGACTTGCTATTAATTTGTTTATTTTATTAATTCCAAGCAGTTGCAAATGTTGTGCATTTTCTATTTCAACTGAGTTCATCAGCTATTTCTAGCAGGTAAAACTGGTATGCACTGATGCACTGGTTTCGTCTCATATAGCAGAACCCCTTTCTGACGGTGTTTTTCTGTCATGAAATACAACTGAAAAGGTTTAACCATACAGCAATTTAACTATCAACTATCAGACAATAACTTATAGAATAACTTCATATCATCATTGCATTATTAAATTCATTTCATTAAAATGATGTGAATGTGTATGCAAAACAAAACATTAGTTGAAAGATACATTACGATGGAATTGTATGCTGCATTTGCATTACAATGTTTTTTGTGTCCACTTAAAAAATGTTAATGAAGAAGATTACAAAAGTTTTGGTTGCAGAACAATAGACATTTTAATTACATGTAGTTGATGGTTGGTTTAATTAGTAAAACAAAAATGAATATTATTAATTAGGATATAACAAACATATCTTGAAATTGAAGAAGAAACATACATTAGAAATTTAAAAAGAAAAATATAAAAAAAGAATCATAGACTTACTCGATGTTTAATGAATCACTTAGCTGTTTTTCCAAGTGCTCCCAAATGACATCAGTAGATGTTTCGATGTATTCTCGGATGAATGCCATGACCTCAAGCTGTACGTGAGGTTCGTATTTTTTGGCATAACCAATCACGAATTTTACATCCTCGTCATCCTCAATCATCACAGTACGATAAGAAATCTTTAACTCAGTTGTTTTCGCTGGACAACGGTAACACAAATCAACGGTGTATGATTTTCCATTGGAGGCAATGAACAAATTAAGAATTGTTTGTTTCAGAGCCTTTACTGTCATGAAGTTATTCACTTCAAGATATCGTGAAACTTCGCTCACAAATCGTGATGACAGAAGCTCGTCATTCATCACGCGACCATTGTAGTGCACCAGAGCTATTATGGTTTGAAAACACATTCTCTAACAATAACAACGAAAAAGATTCAAAGATTAATTGCATGAAAAAGAAACTGATACCAACATTATATCATATATATCTATATATATAACTTGAACCATCGTTAGGTCCCTCATATTTCACTGCATGTTTACCTTTTGTTTGTAGCATACCATTTATTTATCAGTAATAATGTTACGGATATGACTTAGTTTGACCCAGGTAATAAAATTTTGTAAGTTGAATAATTGAAGTTTAATCTGATATATATCAATGATTTCCAACAAGGATTTGCATTAGGGCTATCAATGACCAGCAGCACAGCAAGTATTTTTGAAAACAAAAGGAAGAAACATTTAAAAAAGCAAGAGAATAGCATAAACTAAACCAGTGAAAAGTAAATTCATACAATTAGGATGGAAGAGCAAACCTATTGAACTTTAACAAAATGTGTATGTGAAAGATGTGTTTTCTTGAGAGAAACTATGAATAACGAAGAAAAATTCTAAGTGTTTTGATTGTGTCACGTAAAAGTTCCATGTATTTATAGTGCATTCACGCACCACCAAGTTGTCTAAGAGAGAAAGCTTCTCATCACAATCTTGTATCCGACTTTTGTACTAGTGTGACTTTTTCTGTCAGAAAATTCAATGAAAATTTTGCATTCCAAGGTCTGCGTTTTGGAGGCTGTCAGGGTAAATTTTCTGCCTTCTTGGCATTTGGGATTCCATCCACCGAGACATAATTGCATTAATCCAGTGAAAAAGTAAAACAAGAAATAATATTCCATGAAATTCAAATTATTTACAGCTGTAAAATGTTATTACAGATGAAAAATGTTAAGCTCAGAATTGGAAGCTTAACATAATATCAGTGATTTGAGCCTCTTCACTCTAATACACCTCAGCAGCATTTACTGTAACAGATGCCTTGGAACGATGAGCTGATGAATTTGAATCTTACCCTTTTGCATGGCTGCCATTTGTACACACACTCAGATCAAACTCAAATATTATATTTCCATCTGTATTCAAGCAGAATGAATCAGTTTCTGTCATTTCTTCATTTCTTTGAACCTTCCATGTCTGTCTTTATCTGTTTAACCATTAAATTCATTAAGTAATAAAATTAAATATGACATCTATTAAAGATAATATGCAGTAAAATTAACCTCTGTATAAGTTGGAAGATACCATAAATCCGAAGAAGAACCTGTCAATAATAATCACAAAATAAATAGTTT
>NC_028357.1:51719311-51723260 GCF_000741045.1 Vigna radiata var. radiata | reverse complement strand
TCTTTTTAATTATTTCCTGAAAAAGGCAGAAAATGCATCTCAGACAGCCATGCATTGGTCTTTTGCATGCCAATTTTGTTTTGCCAGATCAGAAGAAGACAGAGAACAGTGTTCAGAGGTTAAATTGCTCTTAAATGATGTTTAAGTAAAATTAGTGTGAAAATTTACTTTCTAACATTATTAGGTATGAATTGAATTAATTATTGGATTATTAGTGTACTAAAGTACATTCATATATTAGTTAAACTGAACCACATTATATCATAATTTCAAGTCACCATGTTTTTGGAACCTATTCTAATTTATGGTTATATGCATTGGTGAGATTCAATGTTCATTTTATAAACATAACACAATGCACAAATAAATATGAAAAAAAATTGTTAAACTCACTAAAATGGGTATCAAATCTAGCCAATATTTATAAACATAACTCAGAATGGGTTCCGACAACAACTAAACATAAAATAAAGATATATATTTTCAAATTAACCAAAACATGCATGTAAATTAATATACTAATTACACAAAGCAATTTTTTCTGTCCACAATAAAGAACAAGATGAGTAGTAGTATAAGAGTCTAAGAAAATAATTTTGAGGAATATTATCTGGATAATGTCACTAATGTTGCTATCTCCTCCACAATGATGTTTCTCTTCTTACTTGTCTGCAAAATGGCATGTTTTAGAAAATGGAATAATATGAAATATTATTCGTAAATAAAATATTTTTATCCCTTTAACAAAATTTTCTTGTTATATAAACATACTCTCATCTATAATGTCTGATAATTTAGTGCTGAATTTCTGAGATAAATTAGCTATTTTTACTTTCTTTCTTTTATGATATGTATAAAATAAACATTTTTTTTAAATAAGTTATCTGTACACCTAAAAAGAAGTCGTTAAAAATAAACATAATGCTTAATATTAAAAGAAAACAAAAACTTTAAGCTGCTGTTATATATAAAATAGTTGTCAATAAAACTTTAGAGCAGATATCATATACTTTAAAGCATGTTTTTTTAAACAGACCTCGGTGTAACCTACAATGTTTTCTTTTTTTATGTTTATAAACTGAACAAAATAGAATTCAATCGCTTAAATTTTTTTTTCTTCCAATAATTTAACATAAAATATAAAAAGCTATTAGTGGAGAACTTACTAACCTCAGATAGTGGCTACCGGAGCAACAAAACCACGATGATGTGAAAGAAAAGAATCTCGAGAGACGCTGATGTTGTGAGGTTTGAGCGTCTTAGATTACATTTATATAGCACTTAGTCAGTCACGTGACGGTACAAGTTGCCTTATTTTTAAATTATTTTTATTAAATAATACTAATAAGTGAATTGCTTGAAATATCAAAACAGAAATAATAATTTTTTAAAATATAGATATATCTAAGAACACTTTTATAAATTTAGTATAAAATAAATAAAAATTACTAAGTTAAAAAGACTTAGTCAAATAAATTTTTTATACTAAAGTGAACAGTTTATTATAATTATTGTTAGTTAAATTAATAAATACTAATATTATATATTGATTTATATTAAAAGGGGGCTAAGCCTATTATATTTTATAATCATTCAAACTAAATATAAAAGTATGAATTTTACAATTATATATATATATATATATATATATATATATATATATATATATTATTAGAAAGTGGGTTTTAAAGTCTAACTCAATCTCACAAAATCGGCTTGTAAGGTGAGGTTTACACCTCACTTATATGTTATAAATTGACCTTATCTTTAGTCGATGTGGGACTTACAACACATTTCATTCACGTCGAGGTATAGACATCTCGTGCGTGATAGTAGAAATTGGGTGGTCCGATAGCAGCCCGACAACGGGTGAAATAGAAATGCCCAAGAAACAAGAAATATTGCTAGGATAGGCTTTAATAATGGCTCTGATTCATATTTAGTTGGAGGTTGACCACGGTTAGAACAAGATGGAAGAATATATTGAACAGTAGTAGACTTAGTTTTAGTGTGTTGGTGGTCTCACGCAGAGAAGAATCAATTCCATGATCAATTTGATCTAAATTAGTATTATCAGAGATAGGATCAGAAGGTACCTCTGAAGCGTCAAGCTGAACCTGTGGAGAAGATTGAGTCAGTTGCTTATGATTAGAAGGCAATGTATTATCTAGAAAAGAAGTGTCCATATTTGGGATTGGCTCACTTGTTGTAGAATGATCCTCACACGATAATATATCTTCATAATCAAACATACTAACATCATGATTATGCACTTCACTTTCATTAATATATATAAAGCTTTTATATATATGGACTTTTTTTATATTAACTTGATAATATTTTTGTTTTTGTTAAAGGAAGTTATTCAAGATTATTATTATTTTTATTTAAGAGAAGTTCATAAGAATGTAAAAGTGTAAGTGAAGAAAATATTAACACTATTGTATCTTAACAAAATCAACAAACAAAAGTATTTAAGTTGTTTGGGAAGATTTGGAATATTTTAGTGTTAAATAAATTGAGAGTATAAGAAGCTAGAAAATAGAGTAATAGAGTTGGTATGTATATTAAATTAATGAGACTAAGTATTTTATTTTAAAATAAGTTCATAATATGAATAGAATTTTATAAACTCGTCTCATTACTTTAAACACAGTTTACCTCTCTAGAACCATTTCTCTTTGTTTCCTCTCACATATCTCTAAGTGTTCTTGCTCCTAAGTCATTTGTTTGACTATCAGGATGTTCCTAAACGACCACGACGTCAAGGTCTACCTATACACCGAATCAATTAGTTGTTTAGAGCAAGTTTGTACTCTTTTCTTTGGTATTTTTCATGTGTCATGAACTTCTCTTCTGTGATTCTTGGTTCAATTGAGGTTCTAAGGTCTGTCTCCAATCACCAACCGATGATTTATAGGCTTTTCTAAAAGTTCTTTGCGGTGGGCACAACGGTCGGGGATTTTGGAGTTGTAGGGGTTTTCTAAGGTAAGAAAAGCTAAGATTCTTGCTTTAGTTATGGTTATATTAATATTTTGGTATGTCTACAAATTGTTGTTGATTTTGAACAATACTATGATTTGGTGTTTTATAAGTGTGTTTAATTATTAATTTGGATGGTATGATGTTGGGTGTAGTTGTAATTGTGTGATCTTGATTTGTTATATTGTCATGAATGTGGTTTTTAAAGTTGTGTTGTTATTAAAAACTAAATTTAAAGTGGTTGTGATGACAAACGAAGGGCATTACCGAAGGTCAAAAGCCCTCGGAAAACTCCAAAAGCCGTCGATAAAGACCCATTACCGAGGGCCCGACGACGGTCCGAAAGCCCTCGGTAAATATGTTGTCGCTATTTTTACCGAGGGCTTTTGACCCTCGGTAATTACCGAAGGGCATAAGCCCTCGTTAATTACCCAAGGCTTTTGGCCCTCGGTAATTACCGAAGGATTTTGCCCTTCGGTAATTACCAAAGGCTTTTGCCCTTCGGTAATTACCGAAGGCATTCGCCCTGCGGTAAAACCTTCGGTTTGGTGTAGGGAAAAGTGAGTTGTATTTGTTTTTCTTGTCCAACCACAAGTACCTGCAATGTAATGTTCACAACATACACAGACCTGCATAACAGTTTCAATCCACAAACAAACCTGCCTATATATTGTCTATCCCAATCCGTTCATTGATGAAAAGTCATAAAGTACTAACATTATCATCATAATGTATTGACATCCAATATGTTCTAACAATATCATAATAGTAATACCATCCAATTCTAAGCAAAAATAAATGTACCAATGTCATAATATACTAACATTTAAATGTACTAACATCATTATGATCAATAACAAAATGAAACTAAAATTGTACAAAGTCTTCAGACATATCTTCATCGTCCTGCTCATCTGTAGATGGTTGGACTGGTGTGGGTTGGACTGGTGTGGGCTGGACTGGTGTG
>NC_028357.1:51553206-51718811 GCF_000741045.1 Vigna radiata var. radiata | reverse complement strand
TTATATTTTATTTTATAAATTATTGGTCAGGTCAGAACACGCTCTTGTTGAAGAAATTATAGAAGATATTTTGAAAAAATTGAATCCTTATTCTATCAGTTACAATCAAGGAATCATCGGCATTGAAAAACATATTGAAGAAATTCGGTTCTTGTTGCGTCTTGAGTCAGAGAATACTCGGATCATAGGAATTTGTGGCATCGGAGGAATAGGAAAAACTACAATTTCTAAGCAATTATATCACAAATTGGCAATGCATTTTGATTCACATAGCCTTATTTTAGATGTTCAAGAAAAACTACAAAGAGAGGGAATACACAACATCATAAGAAGATATTTGTCTGAGCTTCTTCTAAAGGAACCACCATCCAATTATTCATTAAGTTACAATGAACGACTCAAACGGACAAAGGCCCTCCTCATTCTTGATGATGTGACCGATTCAACTCTACTTAACAAAATAACGAGAGAGCATAGCTTTGGACAAGGCAGTAGAATCATTATAACCAGTAGAGACAGACAAGTGCTTAAGAATGCTGGAATTGATGATATCTACGAACTTAAGGAGTTGAACTTTTATGATTCTCTAAAACTTTTTAATTTACATGCTTTTAAACAAAATTCTTCAAAAGAAATTACTTACATGGACTTGTCCATAAAGGTGTTGAAATATACAAAAGGGGTTCCGTTAGCTCTCCAAATTTTGGGTTCATTGTTATATGACAAACAAAGAGAAGCATGGGAAAGTCAGTTGCAAAACTTAGAGAAGTGTCAAGATCATGATATTTTCAACGTATTAAAGTTAAGTTATGATGGGCTCCGTGAAGAGGAAAAAAATATATTTCTTGACATCGCTTGCTTTTATAGAGGACACAACGAGATTGTGGTAGCAGAAACACTAAGTGACTGTGGTTTCTCTTCTAAGATTGGAATGGATGTTCTCAAAGATAAATGCCTCATATCTATCTTGGATGGTAGAATTATGATGCACGGTCTGACACAAGAAATGGGTCGAGAAATTGTTCGTAAAGAATGTCTTCAGCATCCTGGAAAACGCAGTCGATTGTTCAAGGCTAACGAAATTCATGAGACTTTAAGAAATAACAAGGTATGTTCAATTGTTACTTAATTGAAAGAGTCACATGGGTTTATGTTATGATAAATTGATAACCATCGAGCCATTGTTAAATAGCCTACAATGCAACATTTATGTTTAGTTTTTTTTTTTTTAATTGCATTGATACTTTCAGGGATCAGATGCAATACAATGTATATTACAAGATATAGAAGAAATCGAAGAAGTTAAAGTACATGCAAAAGCTTTCAAAAAGATGAACAATCTTAGGATGCTTATGTTCCATTCTTATAATAATTCTCGATATCCAGATGTGTTTCTTGAATCATCTCTAGTAAGTCTGCCAGAGACTTTGAAGATTCTTTATTGGACTGGTTTTCATCAAAAATCTTTGCCATCAAATTTTTGTCCACAAAATTTAGTGAGACTCGAAATGCCAGATTGTCATCTCGAACAACTATGGAAAGAAGATCAGGTTTTTCATGTTATTTATGTTCCTTTGTGTTTTAGACTTTTAAAGATAAAANTAAATTCTAGAAGCATGTTTTCTACTTTGTACATCTACAGGTTTTCATAATTCCTCTGTGCTTTCTTCACATTATTCATTTTGATATTGCTTTTATTAGAACTCCACATTTATACATATATTATTAGAACCATATTATCATGATTTTAAAGATAATTATAAATCAATATTATGGAGAAGAGTTTGCATACGTTGTAAGCATATAGTCCAATGTCCCATGATTGTATGTCTACCTATATTATTGATGATAGATATATTCCCATATCGTCTGAAATGCATTAGATAATCTTCTTGTCTAAGCGTTTTTGTTTTTGTTTTTGTTATATGTTTGAGGTCTCTTTATAGGGTAGATGTTAAGAGGACAATCCACCTAAGGTTCAATTTTAACCTTTAGAGGACAACCATTTTACTTTGTCAGTTAGTTCTTATAAGATGTTAAGAGTAATGTCATTTTCATTTAAATTTTTACATTTATGAGAAAAAACTATGTGAGAAGATAAATAAAGATATATAGTTGATACCTGCATAACATAAAGTATTTTCACATTGTGATATTATAAATTACAATCATAAGTTTAATCAATCCATAAAAATTAAGTTGAAATTATTAGATGTAAATTTAGATTGAAAACAAAACATGTTAAATTTTGTGAATTTTTATAATAACTATAAAATTTATAGCCACCCATAATTTGCCTAACTCAGAGTGTGATCTTTATAACAGTGGTATTTATGTAAAATACGCAGTAAATAGATACTGTAACTAAGAGATTACTGAATAAAAAATAGATAAAATTGCTTAAAACTTTCTTTTGTTTTTCTTTATTACCTGATTCATTTCCTTTCTGTGGCAGAGTTTACCAAAGTTGAAAAGGCTCGACCTGAGTTATTCTGATAAACTTAGTAAAATACAAGACCTTTCCCTGTCACCAAATATTGAAGAAATAATTCTGAATGATTGTCCAAAGTTGATTAAAGTTCACTCTTCCATATTACTCACCAAGCTCACTTCTTTACGTTTAGATAGATGTCATAATCTCAAAAGTGTAACTGTTCCTAGCAATATTCTATCAATATCACCAGGATTCATTCTACTTTCCGATTGTCACGAGCTTGAAATGTTTTCGATCAGTCAACCCAGATTCCCTCATGTGAAACCGGAGTATCAACCTGAAACTGTTTCAAGTTTCCCTCGTTTGATACGGCAGTCAAACGGACGTAGAGCTTTCCTAGAATACTTTGTTAGGAGTGTTCGTGTTGAATATCGTTGTTCCTTAAAAATACCCTCTCGGAGTGAAATTTTCTCAATTATTATTATGAGATATGAGGAAAAAGAAGAAGTGACTGATAATAATATATACGTATATGATGAAAGGCCGATACAACTCACAGGAGGTGTGCCCTTAAACATTCAAAGTCTCAAGAAGCGCTCTTTCATAGATCTCTCAAACTGCTCTTCCCTTACAATATTTCCATTTGACCTTTCTGAGATTAAATTCCTAAAGAAACTTCGTCTCAGTGGTTGTTCAAAATTAGAAAATTTCCCCGAGATTGAGAAGACGATGGAAGATTTAGCGGTTCTCCTCTTAGACGGCACAGCCATACACACACTACCTTCATCCTTGTCGCGTTTGGTAGGGCTTCAAGAACTGAGTTTGCGCAGTTGCAGGAAGCTTGAGAGTATTCCATCTTCCATTGGAAGGCTCACCAGTCTATGCAAGTTAGACCTTGCCTTCTGTGAATCGCTTCAAACTTTTCCAAGCTCCATTTTCAAATTGAAGTTGAGGAAACTTGATTTGTGTGGTTGCTTTAACTTGAGAACCTTCCCAGAGATCACGGAGCCGGCACAAATTTTTGTTCACATTAACTTAACAGATACGGCTGTTAAAGAACTCCCTTCCTCGTTTGGCAATTTGGTTAATCTTCGATCCCTGCAGCTCAACAATTGCTCTGATCTCGAGTCACTTCCAAACTCTATTGTTAATCTTAAGCTTCTCTGTAAACTTGATTGTTCCGGGTGTGCCAAATTAACAGAAATCCCAACTCACATTGGTTGCTTGTCTTCATTAATGGAAATGTCACTGAGAAAGAGCGGAATCGTGAACCTTCCCGAGAGCATGGCTCATCTTTCAAGCTTGAAATCGCTTGATTTAAGCGATTGTGAAAAGCTTGAATGCATCCCACATATTCCCCCATTCCTAGAACAACTGGTGGCATTGGATTGCCTATCCATTAGAAGAGTGATGCCAAATTCTCTTGTTCGAAACCTCTCAGATTCAAAGGAGGGTGTCTTCAAATTTCATTTCACCAATGCCCAACAACTGAATTCAGGTGCTCGTGCAAGCATTGAGGAGGATGCAAGGCTTAGGATGAGCAACGATGCATATGAGTCTGTGTGCTTCTGTTTTCCAGGAAGTGCAGTTCCTCATTGGTTCCCTTTTCGCAGGAAAGGAAGCTCAGTGACTATAAATGAAGATTTAAGTTTCTGCAGCGATGATAGGCTCATTGGTTTCGCTTTGTGTGTGGTTTTTGGAGTGTTAGATACGAATGATATTAAAGGCAGACGCAGTTCTTTTGGTTACAGCCTAAAATTTGAATGTGATGATGATGGCACAAAGATAATTCCAAATAATGATGTGTTAAACACCTATTTCACATGGCATTTAAGTGACAGAGTCCTTGATAAAGATCACACATTCATGTGGAAATTTAACTTGGAGAGCCTAAGGAGGAGAGGCATGAACCTTAGGAAGCTCAATGATGCTCGCAGCTTCACTTTTGAGATCCGTACACATGATTATAATTATCTGTGGCCAGATTATTACTCAGTTGTGACAATAAAAGAATGTGGAATGTGCCCTCTTTATAGAAGCAGAAGCAATGTTTGAGAGTCTTCAATGGAAACAAAGGAAGATAGGAAGGGGAAGGCAGAAAGCTACATAGTGGGCTAGTCTCTTGCTTTTCTGCTAATTGGTCTTCCGTTGGTGAGTGTGGCTTATCACCGATACTTGTTAATTTACAACTTTCAAAACGTTCAACTTTTATTATGAATTTCTCATTTTTAATTTACTTTCTTTTATTTACATTTTCAATGGCATTTTACAGGTGGGTTCGTTCAGACAAGATTTCTAAGTTATTGTTAGATAGGGTTTGATGTGGACGTAATTTGGGTTTCTCCGTTGTCCCAAATTACATTTTGTTGAAAGGGTAATTCGTAAATGGAAAATGTTTGTTTGATACTCCAAACTTTCCAAGTTTACGACAGCTACTGTTTATGCCAATTGAATATGATATGATTGTATTTGGTGGTTAACGTAGAAAACTGAAAATGTTTCCCGAGTTGTTAAACTGCTTCAATAATGTGAAAAACTGGTTGTCAAAACATTCTTTTCCATATTTAAATGCTTATATAGCTAGTAAATTGAAATAATAATTCACGTACCTACATATAATAAAACCTCGCCATATCCCAATAAAACTTGTTAAAACAATTCAGCTAACAAATAGTTAAAACAATTAAAATAATTTTTTTAAAACATTCATAATTCAAATATGAAAAACAAAATAATCAAATATTAGTTGTCAGTGGTAATAACAGAAAAACGCAATGAAAATAAGAAATTTAAGTGACGAATAAAATCAATAGTTAAGTAAAGAATACTTTTAAATGTTATTGCCATATATTTTTTATTATTTCTCCTATCATGTTTAATACATTTCAAGAACATGGTAAGAAAATTTGAGAATAATATAAAATGAAACAAATTAAAATATTAAAATTTAGGCTTAATTTTTTTAGTCTTGATAGTTTCATGAATGCGTTATATTTAATACATATTAAGAATGTTGTAATAAAAATTTTGAAAAAATACAAAAAAAAAATTATTCAAAGTAAAATATTAAAATTTTGGCTTAGATTCATTTTTAGTTTCTATTATTCTAAATGTAAAATTTTTGTCTCAGAAAAATTAGATTATAGATTTAGTTTTGAATTTTTTAAAATTAAGCTTTTTTAGTTTAATGTTCATAAATAATTTAGTTACTAAAATATGGTACATGTTTATCACTCACATTGCCTATTTAATGAATTAAAATTGTTTGATTTTAGAGCCTTAAAAACTGTATATGTATATTAAATATACATAAAAATTAAAATTTATCATACGTAAAATTATGAGGAATAAAACTATATTTAAGTTTAAAATATAATGAGAGTTAACATAAAATTCATTAACACACTTCTTCTAACATATTTTTTGTTATTGCTTAAAATCGAATGAGCATAATTGTAAAGTTATGAGTTAATATCATTAAAATAAAAAAAAGTGGAAGGGTGGTGACCTACAATTTCTTTTTAATTTTCATAAATTCAATTAATAATCTAGAATATATTTAAATTTTGCTAATATTTCTCTTAAAACAATAATTTTATATCTTTGTACACATTATTCCATAATTTTCCAACAAGTGATTGATTTTATGGAATCAAACTCCGAATTCTTGAACAAGCTTTTGGAATCAATCTGCTATGGGTGAAAAATAATGAGGAAGAAGAGATCAAGCTATTCCATTTAAAATATTGATGAAAAATTATTAAATAAATAATTAATCAATCAATTTCATCCTAAAAGTAATATATGCTCTCTCACAGTTCCTAAAATAAGAAATTATGTAAATAATTTTTTAAGTGATACAAATTATGTTAAGTAGTTTAGTTTTGGAAATTTCTTGGTATTGAATTTTAATATATATTAAATTTTAATAAACCAAATTCATGGCAATATATAAAAAATATCAAAACAATAGTGATAAAAATGAATAACAAATAAAATTATTGAAAAAATAAAGACAAATAATCAAATGTTGATCCATTGATATTTTCCACGTGGATATCATCCACGGGTGGATATTTTGTCCTATTCACAAAGAAATAGAGCAGAGAAGAGGCTCAACTCTATGTGCAAAGCAGCAAGCAAGGCTTTGTTTGGATTCAATAGTACATTCGCCAGCTCAAACACATTCACAAGATTGCACCAATGGCCGCCGCCGAACACGGAATAAGAGTCGAACCTGAGAGAAAGAGCCTTCTCAGCCAACACACCGAGAAGCACTTCACCGCCGGCGAAATAGTCCGCGACATCATCATTGGCGTTTCCGATGGCCTCACCGTCCCCTTCGCCCTCGCCGCCGGCCTCTCCGGCGCCAATGCCACCTCCTCCATCGTTCTCACCGCTGGCATAGCCGAAGTCGCCGCCGGCGCCATCTCCATGGGGCTCGGCGGGTACGTACTTTCAACCAAACACTTCATACTCACAAAACTTAATTTAGATTCTGTTTGATCAGAAAATTTTCTCATGAAACGATCTGGGGCTAATGTCTCGTTGTGCAGTTATTTGGCAGCAAAAAGTGAAAACGATAATTACCTGAGTGGTTTATGACCAATATTCTTTAATTACAATTTTCAAAACGTTAAAACTTTGTTATGAATTTCTCATTTTTAATTTGTTTTGTTTTATTTAAATTTTCAATGGCGTTTTACAGGTGGGTTCATTCAACAAAATTGCTAAATTATCGTTGGAGATAGGTTGATGTTTCTGTGTCGAAACAGGGTGGATTGCTCTCTTGTTCCAGAGCTGCATTTTCTTGAAAGTCTTCATATATCTGTTTGATTAACTTCTTTAGCATATTTGGGTTGCATTTGCAGTACAGACATTAAAAAATCTTGACGAGCTGCATTTGAAAGGGTAATTCGTAAATCAATTTTTCTGCATCCTATGGAGCCTCGTATTCTCAGTTTATGCCAATTAATGTTAATTGAATATCAAATCATTGTGTTAGGTTTGTGCATGGAGACAAAACTATCAGTTTTCTGTTATAGAAAGGAAGCAATGTTGGAGAGTCTTCAATGGAAACAAAGGAAGAGGAAGGCAGAAAGCTACTTATAGTGGGCTAGTCTCTTGCTTTTCTGCTAATTGGTCTTCAGTTGGTGAGTGTGGCTTATCACCGATATTTGTTAATTACAAGTTTCAAAACGTTCAACTTTTATTATGAATTTTTCATTTTTAATTTCTATTTTATTTACATTTTCAATGGCATTTTGCAGGTGGGTTCCTTCAGTAGTTGACAAGATTTCTAAGATATAGTTTGATGTGGACGTAAGTTGCTTGCTCCGTTGTCCCAAATTTGCATTTTGTTGAAACTCTTAATGTATGGGCTTCGTTAACTTCTTTAGCATATTTGGCTTTCATTTGCAGCAAAGGCATTATGAGATCTTAGTGTTCATGCCAATTGAATATGATATGTGTTTGCTTGGTTAACGTGGAAGACTCAAGATGATAAGAAGTTATTTGTTGTTGATCTTCGTTTATTCACTTTCAGGCATCTTCTTTCATTTGAGTGATGACTTATAAAAGTTGTTGGTGGATGATGGCTAATTTTTTATAACGTAGTTTGACCATAACGTTGAAGACAATTTATTTGAATTTATATAATATATATACGATTTTTTTCAACGCTATAAAAATATCTAATAATAAAATTATATGAAATCCATTATTCTTTACAAAAATAAAGTGTAAATTAAAAAATCAATCTCAATTACATATCTTTATTGTAAAAATAAATTATAAAAAAGTGGAAAATAAATTGTTAAATATTAATACCCTTAGCTGTTCCAAAATCTTTGTAAGAGTTAACTATGTTCTTAATTTTTTTTAACACAGTGGTTCCTTTTTAACCTTCGAATCACAACCACCATGTGCAGCCATCAATGGGGCACCTGCACCGCCAGCAGGATCAAGCTCATCAACCTCACACAACTAACCACTACAAGCACACAAAATCACTGACGATATCACTGTGCAGCTAACAAAAATACGAGAATATGAAAATCGATTATTCCTAAAATGTAGAGAAAGAAGACTCGATTCTCCACTCTTGCAATTCAATGTTGCACTAACTCCTCCAGCTACTACTATCATTAACAGGAGAGGTCCAAATAACTCACAAGTTCACAGGGTAGAATGATTTTATTCATTATCAGTTATTGAGTCAGCAAACTTCTAAAAACTGTCGCGTTATGCATGTTTGTTACCCATTAGAGAATATTATTTGAGGATGGTTATATATTATGAAGAATTGAAATAAAAATATTAATAATTTAAAATTAAATAATTTTAAAATTTTGACCAGTTTAATAACAAACAAAATTCATCATGCTTTATATCAAATAAATAATACTTTTTAATTGTTATTAACCATAGCATTCTCATTAATTGCATGAAGTATACAATGCAAACTGTACACTTCCAGTACTTTCAGAAAACTAAGCAATTAATTCAACATTAACTCTTATTGGAAATCCAAATTATGAACAATAATCTAATTTGTAATTAAAATATTTAGTTTGTTAAAACCCGTAACAGTAACAGATGCTTTAGGATGGATCAATCTGCAATTGTACCCTTTCGATTTATGCATCATTGGTCTTCATCCAATTCAAGTAAGGTAAGGTAACAGTGTCAATTTTTTAATTATTTTAATCCATTATTCATGCCACAAGCGAAATTGCAGCGGATACATAAAATCTCTAAATTTAATAATTAGGTTCATAAATAAATTTAAAGAAAAACATAAATTAAGGTTCATGTTAATTTTATAGAGCAATTCCTAAATTTATAATAGAGTTTATCTTCATTAGAAAATAAAAATCATAACAAGAGACAATCATAAATCTTTGATATTATATGTAGGCTATAAGTTGTAGTTTTCTTAAGTTATTAGTTTATTTTTCAAAATTACTTTATAAAATTAAGATTCATGTTTCTCACCTATTAACATGAATAAATCATAATAGTGTATTTTATATTGATTTATGAAAAATCCAATGAAAATATATTTTTCAATTTCTCTTATTTTTTAACTTCGTTTTTCTAATTATCTTTTTATATTTCTTTCTCCTCTCATTTTTTTTAAGAACTTTATGGTCAAACCAGAAACAAATCCTTTATCCCTTTTATTAACAAAACATTGATTAAGATTTTTTTTATTATTATGACTTCTCATCATCATTATCATAATAATAATAATAATAATAATAATAATAATAATAAACATTTTATAATATTTCACATTAGTCATATAAAAAAAATTAATTCTTTAGTTACTTATAACAAATCAGTCCTGTCTTCTGGTTTGACTTATAAAGGAAAGAAAAAAAAATAAGGAAAAAAAGCTTTGGTTTCACGGTTACACGAAGAAACAAAAGAAAAAAGCTTTGGCTTTACGTTTCTACGAAGAAACAACAGCAAAAAGCTTTGGCTTCATGGTTATACGAAGAAACAAAAGAAAAAAGCTTTGGCTTTACGGTTCTAGGAAGAAACAACAGAAAAAAGCTTTGGCTTTACGATTATACGAAGAAACAAANGAAAAANGCTTTGGTNTTACGGTTATACGAAGAAACAAAAGAANAAAGAGCAGNGGAGTTGACTTTGGGTAGAAATGATATAAATATATACTTTCGTTTCTAAATTGATAGTATACAAATTTTTAGAAACAAAGAGCCTTGAGAGTTGTAGAGAAAGGAGAGAATCGATTTCAATGTCAGGAAGTTCATCATCATTCGTCATGCCTACTTCTGTAACTAGATACGATGTGTTTTTAAACTTCAGAAGAGAAGACACTTGTGAAAACTTCATTAGTCACCTTTATGGAGCGCTGCAGAGGAAGCACATTGAAGCATATATTGATTACGAACTACAAAGGTGTGAAGAAATTTCACCTGCAATTCAAACTGCAATAGAAGAATCAAAGATCTATGTCGTGGTTTTCTCTGAAAACTATGCATCTTCAAAGTGGTGTTTGAATGAACTGACTAAGATACTGGATTGTAAGAATAGATATGGAAGGAATGTGATACCAGTTTTCTACAAGGTGGATCCAGCAACTGTCAGGAAACAGGAAGAGAGATACAAAGAAGCATTCGAAGAGCATGAACAGCAGTTTAAGGAAGACATCAGCAAAGTGCAAAGATGGAAGGATGCTCTAACAGAAGCTGCTGGACTCTCCGGCTGGGATTCAAAAGTTATCAGGTCATTATATCTCTTACATCCACTTTTCAGATAAGATCAAATCCTTTCATTAAATTCTTTTAATTTATTAGATATTTTATTTATTTATTTTATCTACAACTCAAAACTTAAATCCATAAACAAATAAATTCAATGATCCTTCACTCTTTTTACTCTTTCATATTTTTTTAATTTAGTTATTTTTATGCTTGAATATTTATATTTTATTTTATAAATTATTGGTCAGGTCAGAACACGCTCTTGTTGAAGAAATTATAGAAGATATTTTGAAAAAATTGAATCCTTATTCTATCAGTTACAATCAAGGAATCATCGGCATTGAAAAACATATTGAAGAAATTCGGTTTTTGTTGCGTCTTGAGTCAGAGAATACTCGGATCATAGGAATTTGTGGCATAGGAGGAATAGGAAAAACTACAATTTCTAAGCAATTATATCACAAATTTGCAATGCATTTTGATTCACATAGCCTTATTTTAGATGTTCAAGAAAAACTACAAAGAGAGGGAATACACGACATCATAATAAAATATCAGTCTGAACTTCTAAAGGAAGCACCATCCCATTTATCACATTACAATGAACGGATCAAACGGACAAAGGCCCTCCTCATTCTTGATGATGTGACCGATTCAACTATACTTAGCAAAGTAATGAGAGAGCGTAGCTTTGGGAAAGGCAGTAGAATCATTATGACCAGTAGAGATAGACAAGTGCTAAAGAATGCTGGGGCTGATGATATCTACGAACTTAAGGAGTTGATTTTTCATGATTCTCTAAAACTTTTTAACTTACATGCTTTTAAACAAAATTCTTCAGAAGAAATCACTTACATGGACTTGTCAGTAAAGATGTTGAGATATGCAAAAGGGGTTCCGTTAGCTCTCCAAATTTTGGGTTCATTGTTATATGGCAGACAAAGAGAAGCATGGGAAAGTCAGTTGCAAAACTTGGAGAAGTGTCAAGATCATGATATTTTCAACATATTAAAATTAAGTTATGATGGGCTCCGTGAAGAGGAGAAAAATATATTTCTTGACATCGCTTGCTTTTATAAAGGACACAACGAGATTGTGGTAGGAGAAACACTAAGTGACTGTGGTTTCTCTTCTAAGATTGGAATGGATGTTCTCAAAGATAAATGCCTCATATCTATCTTGGATGGTAGAATTGTGATGCACGATCTAATACAAGCAATGGGTCGAGAAATTGTTAGTAAAGAGTGTCTTCAGCATCCTGGAAAACGTAGTCGATTGTTCAAGGCTAACGAAATTCATGAGATTTTAAGAAATAACAAGGTATGTTCAATTGAAAGAGTCACATGGATTTATGTTATGATAAATTGCTAACCATTAAGATGTAATTAAATAGCTTGCAATGCAACATTTATGTTTTCTTTTTCCTAATTGCTTTGATACTTTCAGGGGTCAGATGCAATACAATGTATATTACAAGATATAGATGAAATGGAAGTAGTTAAAGTACATGGAGAAGCTTTCAAAATGATGAACAATCTTAGGATGCTTATGCTCTATTCTTATTCTAGTTGTTGGCATCGAAATTTGTTTCTTGAGTCATCTCTAGTAAGTCTGCCAGACACTTTGAAGATTCTTTACTGGTTTTCATCAAAAATCTTTGTCATCGAATTTTTGTCCACAAAATCTAGTGAGACTCGAAATGCCAGGCTGTCATCTTGAACAACTGTGGAAAGAAGATCAGGTTTTTCACGTTATTTATGTTCCTTTGTGTTTTAGACTTTTAAAAATAAAAAAAAAAAAAAAATTCTAGAAGCATGTTTTTTACTTTGTACATCTACTTGTTTTCGTAATTCCTTTGTGCTTTCTTCACATTATTCGTTTTAATATTGCTTTTATTAGAACTCCACAATTATACATATATTATTAGAACCATATTATCATGATTTTAAAGATAATTATAAATCAATATTATGGAGATGAGTTTGCATACGTTGTAAGCATATTAGAAAAACTTTCTTTCAGTTTTTCTTTATTACCTAATTCATTTCCTTTCTGTGGCAGAGTTTGCCAAAGTTGAAAAGGCTCAACTTGAGTTATTCTAAGAAACTTACTAGAATACCAGACCTTTCCATGTCACCAAATATTGAAGAAATAATTCTGAATGATTGTTCAAAGTTGATTAAAGTTCACTCTTCCATATTACTCACCAAGCTCACTTCTTTACGTTTAGATAAATGTTATGATCTCAATAGTGTAATTGTTCCGAGCAATATTCTATACAGATCACCAGGATTCATTCTTCTTTCCTGGTGTGTCAAGCTTAAAATGTTTTCAACCAGTCAACTCACATTCCCTCACGTGAAACTGGAGGGTCAACCAGTAACTGTCTCAAGTTTCCCTCATTTGATACGGCAGTCAAACGGATGTAGAGCTTTCCCAAGATGCTTTGTTAGGAGTGTTCGTGTTGAATTTCGTTGTTCCTTAACAATACGCTCTCGGAATGAAATTTTCTCAATTATTATTATGAGATATGAGGAAGAAGAAGAAGTGACTAATAATAAAATATACGTAGATGAAAGGCCGATACAACTCACTGGAGGTGTGCCCTTAAACTTTCAAAGTCTCAAGAAGCTCTGTATAATAGATCTCTCAAATTGTTCTTCCCTTACAATCTTTCCATTTGACCTTTCTGAGATTAAATTCCTAAACAAACTTCGTCTCAGTGGTTGCTCAAAATTGAAAAATTTCCCCGAGATTGAGAACACGATGGAATATTTAGCGGTTCTCCTCTTAGACGCGACAGCCATACAGGCACTACCTTCATCCTTGTGGCATTTGGTAGGACTTCAAGAACTGAGTTTGAGCCGTTGCTGGAATCTTGAGATTATTCCATCTTGCATTGGAAGGCTCACCAGACTATGCAAATTAGACCTTGCCTACTGTCTATCACTTCAAACTTTTCCAAGCACCATTTTCAAATTGAAGTTGAGGAAACTTGATTTGAGTGAATGCGTTAAGTTGAGAACCTTCCCAGAGATCACGGAGCCGGCACAAACTTTTACTCAAATTAACTTAACAGATACGGCTGTTAAAGAACTCCCTTCCTCATTAGGCAATTTGGCTAAGCTTCGATCCCTAAAGCTCAACAGGTGCACTGATCTCGAGTCACTTCCAAACTCCATTGTTAATCTAAAGCATCTCTGTAAACTTGATTGTTCGGGGTGTGCCAAATTAACAGAAATCCCAACACACATTGGTAGCTTGTCTTCATTAATGGAACTGTCACTGAGTAATAGTGGAATCGTGAACCTTCCCGAGAGCATGGCTCATCTTTCAGGCTTGAAATCGCTTGATTTAAGCGATTGCAAAAAGCTTGAATGCATTCCACATATTCCCCCATTCCTAAATCAACTGGTGGCATTGGATTGCACATCCATTAGAGGAGCGATGTCAAATTCTCCTGTGCGAAACCTCTCAAACTCCAAAGACAGTTTCTTCCGATTTCATTTGACCAATTCTCAACAACTGGATTCAGGTGGTCGTGCAAACATTGAGGAGGATGCAAGGCTTAGGATGAGCAACGATGCATATGAGTCTGTGTGCTTCTGTTTTCCAGGAACTGCAGTTCCTCATTGGTTTCCTTTTCGCAGCGAAGGACCTTCACTGACTATAAATGAAGATTTAAGTTTCTGCAGCGATGATAGGCTCATTGGTTTCGCTTTGTGTGTGGTTTTTGAAGTGTTAGATACGAATGATATTAAAGGCAGATGCAGTTCTTTTGTTTACAGCCTAAAATTTGAATGTGATGATGATGGCACACAGATAATTCCAAATAATGATGTGTTAAACACCTATTTCACATGGCATTTAAGTGACAGAGTCCTTGATAAAGATCACACATTCATGTGGAAATTTAACTTGGAGAGCCTAAGGAGGAGAGGCATGAACCTTAGGAGGCTCAGTGATGCTCGCAGCTTCACTTTTGAGATCAGTATATGTACAAGTAATTATGATAATCTGTGGCCAGATTATATTACAGTATTGACAATAAAAGAATGTGGAGTGTGCCCTCTTTATAGAAGCGGAAGCAGTGTTGGAGAGTCTTCAAAGGAAACAAAGGAAGATAGGAAGAGGAAGGCATAAAGCTACTTAGTGGGTTAGTCTCTTGCTTTTCTGCTAATTGGTCTTCCCTTGGTGACTGTGGCTTATCACCCATACTTGTTAATTACAAGTTTCAAAACGTTCAACTTTTATTATGAATTTCTCATTTTTAATTTATTTTCTTTTATTTACATTTTCAAAGGTAGCTGACAACTTATTAGATATAGTTTGATGTGGACGTAAGTTGCTTGCTCCGTTGTCCCAAATTTGCATTTTGTTGAAACTCTTAATGTATGGGCTTCATTAACTTCTTTAGCATATTCGGCTTTCATATTTAGCATATATTATGGTATATTATTATTATTTTTCCAAGCATAAAACCATTCATGTATATAATATATAAGATTTTCAGATTTTTTTAAATTAAAAATTCATTCTCAATTACATGTCTTTATTGTCAAAATAAATTATATAAAGATGGTAAATAAATTATTAATGCGGGAGATTTTTTAATTTTATTTGTTGAAATTCTATTATAAATCAACTAAATAATGCTAATTTTTATTATTCAAGATGTAATTTGTGGTTGTTAAAAATTGTTACAAATATTATTTTCAGCCATTAAAATAATTTCCAAAACTACCTACGTCAAAACTTGTTTATTATTAAAATAACTATTACTATTTTTTTTATTTAATAATCTAATTTATATTTAATTAAATAATATATTTTAATGTTTTATTATTATTTGTTAAACTGCTACAATATTGTTAAAAACTGGTTGTCAAAATATTCCTTTCCATATTTAAATATTTATATAGCTAATAAATCGAAATAATAATTCACGTACCTAGATGTAATAAAACCTCACGATATCATAGCCCAAGAAAACTAGTTAAAACAATTCAGCTAACAAATAGTTAAAACAATTAAAATATTTTTCCTATTAAATTTTATGTTATAGAAAAAAAATAATCTATATTAAATTTGTTATATTAATAATTAATTTTTAATTTTTTTAAAAAATAGTAATTATATACAAATTTTTTCGTGTATAATTAAATATAATTTTTTATATATATAATTAAATACATATTTTTTTCCTACGTAATTATATTGGAATCTTTTCGTCTATTTTTACATATGAATTTTTGAGTTTACAATTTTGATAGTAGATAACAATAATTTTTTTTAGTTCCAACTACAAATTAGGTTTGTCTCGAGATAAAGATAAGATGTTTGTACCAATTACACACAAAAAAATCCTATGTAAAAAAAAAAAAGTGTAAGTGAATTTACATACAAAAATAATAATTTTTCATCTTATCCGATAAATAATGAGACATGTAACGAAGCGAGTTTTTTTTAGACAAATTAAATACAGATATATAAAACAACATGAAAGTCCTATTTAAAATTAGTAAATATATTTAAATGTTTTATTATTATAATAGTATAAAAGTTAATTAAAATATTTACTTTTATAAATGCGTTTTATATTATTTTTTCCACTACTTGTATATATTGACAGAATATTTGTCTTTTGCCTGCAGTGGATGATGACTCATGCTTTATTGTAGTGGATGAAACATGCTTTATTTTCTTTTGACTACTTTTTTTTAAAAAAAATATTTTCTTTTGCCTAATTGCTGTAATAGATGACTCATGCTTTTTATTTTCTTTTGACTACATTTTTTTCAAAAGGTTTATTTGTTTGTCCTTATGTTATGAATTTAGCATAAGAAAATCTAGTCTTGCAGCTTTCTAACTTTTCAAAATAATTTTTCTGTTTACAAACTCACTCTTCTTCCGCTGCAGTAAGAGAAAGGAGAGAAAATTGATTCCAATGGCAGAGAGTTCTTCGTCATTAGCTATGCCCACTTCTCCCACTAAGTATGATGTGTTTCTGAGCTTCAGAGGAGAAGATACGCGTTACAATTTCATCAGTCACCTTTATGACGCACTGCACAGGAACCACATCGAAGCATATATGGATCAGAGATTACAAAGAGGCGAAGAAATTTCGCCTGCACTCCAAACTGCGATAGAAGAATCAAAGATCTATGTCCTCGTTTTCTCCGAAAACTATGCATCTTCCACGTGGTGCTTGAATGAACTGATTAAGATACTTCACTGCAAGAAGATATATGAAAGGGATGTGATACCTGTTTTCTACAAAGTGGATCCATCAACTGTCAGGAAGCAGGAAGAAAGATACAAAGCAGCTTTCGATGAGCATGAACAGCGGTTTAAAGACGACATGGACAAAGTGCAAAGATGGAAGGATGCTCTAACCGAAGCTTCTGGACTCTCCGGTTGGGATTCAAACGTTATCAGGTCATATATTTCTTACATCCACTTTTCAGATATACAGAATCTCTTTTCATTTACTAAAATCTGTTGATCTTATCATACTTCAAGCGTCTCTTTTTTTCCCCTTTTCTCAATGGGTCATGGATTTGATCATATCACTTTTCTCTTAAAGTCACAAACAGTTACTGTAGAACTTTTGCAATCTTGATTTTCAATTCTTAAACCAACCAAGCTAATATATAATGTCGTATACTTACTTTGAACATCTCTTCAATGATGTTCACTCTTCTGAATTTTTCTTTAGTTTAGCTTTGTGCTTGAATACTAAAATTTTATTTTCCAAATTATCTGTCAGGTCAGAAAACACACTTGTTGAAGAAATTGTTAAAGATATTTTGAAAAAATTGGATCTTTATTCCATTAGTTATGATCCAGGAATTATCGGCATTGAAAAACATATTGAAAGCATTCGGTTATTGATGCGTTTTGAGTCATCAGATATTCGGATCATAGGAATTTGTGGTATGGGAGGAATAGGAAAAACTACAATTTCTGAACAAATATATCACACATTTGCAAAGCAATTTGATTCCAGAAGTCTTGTTTTAGACACTCAACAAAAAATAGAAAGAGATGGAATAGACACTGTCAGAAAAAAATATATGTCTGAGCTTCTAAATGAAGTACCATCTCCTAGTTTATACTACAGTGAAAGACTCAAACAAGTGAGGATTCTTATTATTCTTGATGATGTTACTGATTCGGTTCAACTTAAACAATTGTTAGGAAGGTGTAATAGTTTTGGACAAGGCAGTAGAATTATTATAACCAGTAGAGACATTCAAGTGTTAAAGAATGTTGGAGCTGATGACATCTACGAAGTTGAGAAGTTGAATGAACTCAATTCTCTAAAACTTTTTACTTTACATGCTTTTAAACAAAACTCTTCACAGGAAACAACGTACATGGACTTGGTAGAAGAGGTGTTGAGATATGCCAAAGGAATTCCATTAGCTCTCCAAATTTTGGGCTCATTACTTTATGGCAGAACAAGAGAAGCATGGGAAAGTGAGTTACAAAAGTTGAAAAAATGCCAACATCTTAAAATTTTTAGTGTATTAAAATTAAGTTATGATGGGCTTGATGAGGAGGAGAAGAATATATTTCTTGACATCGCATGCTTTTATAGGGGAGACGAGGAGAGTGTGGTACAAGAAAGATTAGATGACTGTGGTTTTTCTTCTAAGATTGGAATGGATATTCTCAAAGACAGATGTCTAATATCTATCTCTCATGGTATAATTGAAATGCACGATCTAATACAAGAAATGGGTCAAGAAATTGTTCGTCAAGAGTGTCCTCATTATCCTGGAAAACGTAGTCGGTTGTTCAAGGGTGAGGAAAGTCTTGAGGTTTTAAAAAAGAACAAGGTATGTTTTTACTTTTCTTAAATTGTAAACCACTTAGTTGTTACTAAACATTATGGAATATTTCATGTTTATTTATTTTTTACATTGATTTACTTTTAGGGGTCAGATGCAATTCAGGGTATCTTACTAAATTTGCGGGAAATAAAAGAAGTTATAGTACATGGACAAACATTCGAAAAGATGGATAATCTTAGGATGTTTATGCTCTTTGATTATTTATCTTATGGGTCCAGAGTTGCATCGTCTATTGTAACTCTACCAGATACTTTGAAGATTTTTTATTGGCACGGTTTCCCTCAAAGATCTTTACCACCGAACTTTTGCCCAGAAAATCTAGTGAGACTCGAAATGCCATACTGCGATCTTGAACAACTTTGGGAAGAAGATCAGGTTTTTCAAGTTATCTATATTCCTTTTTGTTACTTTGTGCCTACTCTACATTATTTGTTTTGATACTTCTTTTATTAGACCCACTCAATTATGCATATATCATTACAATCATATTTAGCATGCTTCTAAAGATAATTATAAATCAAATATGTAGATGATAACTTCATAGCCAAACCTTCTTCAACCTCTCACCACTTCATACTTTAATTTGTGTGATTATATCACCATTGATGCATAATTTTTTTTTCTATAATAAGTTTTGTATTTAATATTTCGGTCATAATATAACTTTAGATTTCCCTCACCACATGCTCATAAAATGGTCAAAACATACCCATAAAAGGACAAAATGCACTTAAGGTCACACTCATAACGATCATCAATGGAATCACATACAATATATAACATCATGTATATCATACAAAAGTGTATACATATTCATGCATCTTATAGTCATCATCAGCCTCAAAGAATGACCTTGTTTCCTAATCCAAAAGAAAGATTTCTTTACTTCAATGATCACATAACTTGAGTGACATCTTGCTCGATAAACTTTTTGTTCTAAAGGAGAGAGACATCGACCTCTTCTTCTCTCTCTCTAACAATTTAATAATGCTCTTTTTTGTAATATCTACTAAGTTCTTGAAAAATAAAGCACATTGTTTCATTGATTAGAAATTTAAGATAAGTTAAAAATCTTATATTGTAGAAATGAATAAGATAGAGAACATATAAGAACTCACAAACCTATTATTTCAAAATTTTGGATTAAAATATATGTTTTAATATCTAATATGAATTTATTTATTTTTCATTTATGGGCATTATCCTTGAAGTTTAAGTGGTATTATAAATTTAAATATTTTATTGAAATTTTTATTAATTTTATTTATTAATATGTTGACAAATAAGCAAAATAACATTCATATATCATATAATTAATTGAAAAATTAAACAAGTGAAATATATAAATTTAATATCTTAATCAGAAAATATAAAAAAAAATTGAATACTCAGTTAATTAAATAAATTTAAATTTATTAAAGACTTAAATTAATTAATCTAATTCTTTTATTATAATATAACTTCAATATAACCTATAATAAATTATTTATTTAATAAATCACGGAAAGATGGATTTATACATTGTCTGCATCACTTAACATTAACATACAACCTATCTAAGGTTCAATTTTAACTCACTTTGTCAGTTTATTTTTATAAGAGTAATTAATGTCGTTCTCATTTAAATTTTTACAATATATTTTTATTAGAAAGAAAAAGAGAGACAAGAGAATATAAATAAAGGTAAATATGTGATACATGCATAATATAAAGTATTTTCACATTGTCATCTATTATAAATTACTTTCATAAGGTTGAAATTATTAGGATGTAATTTTGGATAGGAAACAAAATCATGTTAAATTTTGTGAATTTTTATAATAACTATCAAATTTATAACCACTATAATTTTGTTTGTTCAAGGTAAAAAACAGGTAATGTAAGTAGGAGTTTATTGAAGAAAAATAAATAAGCTTCATTTTAGTTTTTTTTTTTTTATTACCTGATTCATTTCCTTTTTGTGGCAGAGTTTACCGAAGTTGAAAAGGCTCGACCTGAGTTATTCTGATAAACTTAGTAGAATACAAGACCTTTCCCTGTCACCAAATATTGAAGAAATAATTCTGAATGATTGTCCAAAGTTGATTAAAGTTCACTCTTCCATATTACTCACCAAGCTCACTTCTTTACGTTTAGATGACTGTCATAATCTCAATAGTGCAATTGTTCCCAGCAATATTCTATCCAGATCACCACCAGGATGCATTAATCTTTCCTGGTGTGGCAAGCTTGAAATGTTTTCAATCAGTCAAACCCAAATATGTTATGCTCCACCATCGTCATCATTAATCGGTCCAATATTCCCTCATGTCAAACCGAGGCCTCAACGTCGAAATTTCTTAGGACCACCGCGCATTCTTTTTCCTGAAAATCTCTTCAGATACAATGTCACTGAAATTTCCTCCATTACTTTTGACCGATATTGGGAATCAGATGAAGAAAAAGAAGTGACTAATAAGATCTGTTTCATAGATCTCTCAAACTGTTCTTCCCTTACAATATTTCCATTTGACCTTTCTCAGATTAAATTCCTAAACAAACTTTGTCTCAGAGATTGCTCAAAATTGCAAAATTTCCCTGAGATTGAGAACACTATGGAAAATTTAGCGGTTCTAATCTTAGACGGCACAGCCATACAGGCACTGCCTTCATCCTTGTGGCGTTTGGTAGGGCTTGAACAACTGAGTTTGCGAGGTTGCAAGAATCTTGAGATTATTCCATCTTCCATTGGAAGCCTCACCAGACTATGCAAGTTAGACCTTACCTTCTGTGAATCACTTCAAACTTTTCCAAGCACCATTTTCAAATTGAAGTTGAGGAAACTTGATTTGTGTGGATGCTTTAACTTGAGAACCTTCCCAGAGATCACGGAGCCGGCACAAACTCTTGCTCACATTAACTTAACACATACGGCTGTTAAAGAACTGCCTTCCTCATTTGACAATTTGGCTAAGCTTCGATCCCTACAGCTCAACAGGTGCACTGATCTCGAGTCACTTCCAAACTCCATTGTTAATCTTAAGCTTCTCTGTAAACTTGATTGTTCGGAGTGTGCCAAATTAAAAGAAATCCCAGCACACATTGGTAGCATGTCGTCATTAATGGAACTGTCACTGAGTGAGAGCGGAATCGTGAACCTTCCTGAAAGCATTGCTCATCTTTCAAGCTTGAAATCACTTGATTTAAGTGGCTGTAAAAATCTTGAATGCATCCCACAGATTCCACCTTTTCTAAAACAACTGGTGGCATTGGACTGCACATCAATTAGAAGAGTGATGTCAAATCAAAACCTCTCAGATTCAAAGGAGGGTGTCTTCAAATTTCATTTCACCAATGCCCAACAACTGGATTCAAATGCTCGTGCTAACATTGAGGAGGATGCAAGGCTCAGGATGACCCACGATGCGTGTAGGTCCGTGTTCTTCTGTTTTCCAGGGACTGCAGTTCCTCATTGGTTCCCCTTTCGTGGTAAGGGAAGTTCAGTGACTACAAATGAAGATTTAAGTTTTTGCAGCGATGATAGGCTCATTGGTTTCGCTTTGTGTATTGTTTTTGGAGTGTTAGATACGAATGCTATTAAAGACAGATTCTTATATTTTGGTTACAGCCTAAAATTTGAATGTGATGATGATGGCACACAGATAATTCCAAATAATGATGAGTTAATCAACTATTTCAGATGGGGTTATAGTTACAGAGTCCTTGATAAAGATCACACATTTATGTGGAAATTTAACTTGGAGAGCGTAAGGAGGAGCGGCATGAACCTTAGGAGGCTCAGTGATGCTCGCAGCTTCACTTTTGAGATCAGTCCAAAGGCTTGCAACTTTCTGCTGCCAGATTATCGCTCAATAATGACAATAAAAGAATGCGGAATGTGCCCTCTTTATAGCAGCGGAAGCAATGTTGCATAGTCTTCAAGCTAAACAAAGGAAGATAGGAAGAGGAAGGCAGAAAGGTACTTAGTAGGCTGATTGGTATTCCGTTGGTGATTGTGGCTTATAACCAATACTTGTTAATTACAAGTTTCAAAACGTTAAACTTTTATTATCAATTTCTCATTTTTAATTTATTTTCTTTTATTTACATTTTCAAAGGTAGCTGACAAGATTTCTAAGTTATTATTACATATAGTTTGATGTGGACGTAAGTTTGTTTTTAAGTGATACAAATTATGTTAAGTGGTTTAGTTAGGTATTGGAAATTTCTTGGTTTTGAGATTAGTAAAATATATCCATTTAGGGACTACATATGAATATTTCTTTTTTATTAAAAACTAAATATAACGATATTAAATACTTAAGCATTATTCATGGAGTAAAGAACATTAACCACTTGTAAAATTTTGTAGAATAGTATAAATTCTACCTTTTTTCTTTTTTGGAAGGTTTGATGGTTATAATATTTTTAAATAATTAAAAGATCAGTTTAGAAATAATGTGACGGTGGTAGTGTTTAAGGATGCTAACGGCTCAACGGGATGAGTTTCGGGAAAAATTTATTTTTATATTGTCATTTCTTCAATACTAAATATTTATAAAATGATTATAATTATATATATATTTCAAATTTAAATTAAATTATTAAATAAATTTCAAGATAACCAAGACATTTATTATATTTACAAAACTTAATCAAACAAAATTGATAAAACTTAAAATATTACCAAAAAAAGAGATATTCAAATTTAAAAATATTCTATATGTCTACTTACTTTTATTTTTTAAATCATAATGAAATCTCATTTTAATAAACTAATAAAAATTATAATATATCACCTAAATGAAATTAAAAAAATTAACATTTTTCATCTTTTAACTTTTAATATATTAAATTTTGATAAATGTATAAAAAAATAAAAACAATAGTGATAAAAATGAATAACAAATAAAAATATAGAAAAAAATAAAGACAAATATTCAAATGTTGATCCGTTGATATTTTCCACGTGGATATCATCCACGGCTTGGATATTTTGTCCTATTCACAATCAAGTATGTGCAAAGCAGCAAGGCTTTGTTTGGATTCAGTAGCACATTCGCCAGCTCGAACACACTCACAAGATTGCACCAATGGCCGCTGCCGAACACGGAATAAGCGTCGAACCTGAGAGAAAGAGCCTTCTCAGCCAACACACCGAGAAGCACTTCACCGCCGGCGAAATAGTCCGCGACATCATCATCGGCGTTTCCGACGGCCTCACCGTCCCCTTCGCCCTTGCCGCCGGCCTCTCCGGCGCCAATGCCACCTCCTCCATCGTTCTCACCGCTGGCATAGCGGAAGTCGCCGCCGGCGCCATCTCCATGGGACTCGGCGGGTACGTACGTTCAACCAAACAATTCACATTCACAAAACTTAATTTAGATTCTGTTTGATCAGAAAATTTTCTCATGAAACGATCTGGGCTTATGTCTCGTTGTGCAGTTATTTGGCAGCAAAAAGTGAAACCGATAATTACCGGAGGGAATTGAAAAGAGAGCAAGAAGAAATCATCACGATGCCGGAAACTGGTGTCCACTGTTATTTTATTATGCTTTGTATATTATGTTTATGTTCATGTAACATTCTTTTATTTCATATTTATCAATAAGTCAGAAATTTCGAGTAACTTACACTGTTTAATTTTTACAGAATCATTTCACATTTTTTCTATTTTATTTCTATTAATTTTGACCATACATGTTTTCACCATTCCTTTAGACTTTGATAACTTCTTAATCTCTATGTGATTAGTTTTAAAAATGATAGCTGAATATTGTTCATTTCCATCGAAGCAGTAACATACTCAGAATCAACAACCACTGGTTGACATTTTATTGCACTTTAATAATAAATGTGTTCTGTAAAAATAAAAACAGAAGCGGCAGAGGTAGCAGAAATACTAGCTCAGTATGGGATCGAGGCACACGAATATGCACCTGTGGTCAATGCTCTCAGAAAAAACCCTCAGGCATGGCTTGATTTCATGATGAAGTAAGTTCTTTCGTTCTCACTTCATAACATACTTTAACATGTTTATTTGTTGAAAGTCTTCCTACACAAGGTGTATAAATTTTGGGGTTTATGATGGTCTATTATATAGTGAATGTGGTATGAGGACAAACTAAATGATTAATTGATGACCGGACACAATAATGGGAATTTGTGGACAAGTTGAAAAGTAGCACCACCTAAAGGAATATAAAGCAAAGTAACCTTTCACTTTTTGAAGGTGGGCATGGTTATGGGGTCCAAAATTCCCACTTCCATTTAGTTGGCATGTATTACTTGGATTGGAATGTGGAAATTAGGAAAGGGGACGGCCTTGTAGGGACGCTACTGACTACAACATTGGCATCTTTTTCTGGTTTGGTTTTTATTTGTTGGTTATGAAATTGTGCTTATAAACTATTTCTTCATACTTGTTAGAAGATATTACTCTAGAGCAAAATGTACTGATACAATGTTGAGTGTCTGGTTATGAATTTTATAGACAAAATATTATGGCATGAGCATTGTGTTTAAAAAAAAAAATTAAGAGTTAATTTGGTATGATTTTGAAAAATACAAATCCTATACACAGGAACTAGAAAACCTGACTCTATAAAGCTACCCTTTGGGAAACATTGTGTTTACTGTTTATATCATTTGAAATAGCAAAATAGTAGGTTTCTTAAACAAATAGCAACTCCTTATCCCCAAGTAGAGAAATATGCTGCATATTTGCATTCAGCATGTGAGTATTGAGGAGAAAAGTGAAAGAAAACATGAAGAAAATAATCAATGAAGAAATTTCTGAAACATGCATGACATCCTCCTGTTTATTTATTTTTTTGAATGTATATATCTTTCTAGGATTGATGAATATTGGCTATGATCAAAGGTAGTGTTAAACAAATCAACTGGTTGTAATCTTGGTATGACAGATTTGAGCTGGGACTAGAGAAACCAGATCCAAAGAGAGCATTGTATAGTGCAATGACAATTGCCATCGCTTACATATTGGGAGGGGTTGTCCCTCTCCTTCCTTACATGTTCATTGCAAGGGCATCAGAAGCGGTTGTGTTCTCAGTTATAGTGACCTTGGTTGCATTGCTGGTTTTTGGTTATGCCAAGGGTTATTTTACGGGCAATAAACCATTCAGGAGTGCTTTGGAAACAGCTCTAATAGGTGCCATCGCCTCTGCAGCTGCTTTTGGTATGGCAAAGGCTTTCAATCCATAGATTCTCCATGCTTTGTATTTCATAGCAACTAAGTTTCTTATAAAAAGTGTTATTCTTCATAAGAAAAAGACCTTTTCAACTTTTTTTACCGTTTATTTTAATTTTTTGTACAGAGCACATCCCCTTTTATTCAATATTATGGTCTTCAATGCCACCCTTATAATTCACTCTTGCTTGTGTCTTATTGAATAAGTTAGTATTCTATGTTCTGAAACACCATGAATTCTGTCTCTGTAACTTCAATATTGAATCCATACTCGGGACAAATAGTTTTTCACTTGATAACTATTTGCTTTGATGATGGTTTAAGATTCGAAATTTTGTTTCTGAAGTTGTCTAAACTTAAATTAATTACAGACTTTTCAACTAATCTGCTATCATTTTGTAAATTTTATGCCCATTTTTTTTTACATTTTATCATCGAACTTTTCATTATTTTATCTATTATATCACTCCATTAAATTTATGAAAGAAAACTGGTGTGTCATAAAATTGTAAGAAAACAAACAACACAGTTAAAATTACATTGTTTTTCAAAAGTTGATAATAACGCGTTGTTTTAATTTATTTTTATTATATGTCATCGTCATTTTTGTTAGGAATTTAAGAAATTGATAAAATACAGAAACCTGAAAAATTTGATTGCAAAAGATATTATGTTAAATATATTTAGTCTTAAACTCAATATGCATTGATCAACCATTACAAACAACGATGCCATGTTTAAGACGAACACCATGATCTAACTCCACCGAATAACTAAAAAACATAAATCCCTAACGGTTCATTCAAAGGGGATTTTCATTTAATAAAATGTTGTTTAAATTTATTCTTATTATATGCCATTAACTCCATGGTTATAAGGCACAAACTATTGAGGTTCTCAAGCTTGTGCGAGGGAAGAACGGTGAGATCGTATCCCTTACTTCTCTTTCCTTTTCCTATTCTGAGTAGCACTGACCTGTGGAACACTCAACCGATTTAATGAAAATGCAATTTCTCGGTTGTTGAATTTTCGTTGTGATGGGTACGTCTTATCTTGTTTTGATGGATGGAATGCTTAATCAAATTACATCATTGAGTAGTTTAGGATGGCTAGGTTAGATTATCATTTGGAGTTAATAGTAATCTCTTAGCACTTCCCAATAGCTAAAAAGCTAATTATACCTCTTCAACCTCTAATATTTCACTCATTAAATTTAAACAGAGAGAGAATTATTCAATGATACACCCAAGAGAGAAAATTCAGAAGCAACAAGGTCACACCAAAACATAATAAAAGAGGTTGTACTTGCATGAAAGTGTATGGCAGAAAAAGGAAAACTAAGATATCACAACAGAGAGAATATGTGATATGTGAGTCAAAATTCCACTTGAGCAGTTTTCTTATATCGTCTTTAGTTTTGTTATTTTTATCCGATATGAAATTTAGACTCAGAATTGAATTATTTATAACAAATATCTATGGATTGAAAACCTTTGCCATACCAAAAGCTGCTGCAGAGGCGATGGCACCGATGAGAGCTGTTTCAAAAGCACTCCTGAATGGTTTATTACCAGTGAAGTAACCCTTGGCATATCCAAAAATCAGCAATGCAGCTAAGGTAACTACGACTGAGAACAGAACGGCCTCTGAAGCCCTTGGAATGAACATGTAAGGAGCAAGAGGAACAAGACCACCAACTATGTAAGCAGCAGCAATTGTCATTGCACTGTGCAATGCTCTCATTGGATCTGGCTTCTCTAATCCCAGCTCAAACCTGTACTTAAATTGTTCAACACTGAGATTTTTAAAGCCATGCTTCACCATTATAATCATACATTTTAAAACAAGTGATGCATATGAAATCATACATATATTTAAGAGATTTGATCTTTTGTCACATAAATTTTCTTTTTAATTTATTTAACACTATCTTTTTTTTTTACTTGTTACTTTTTTTTTTTTTAAATACAAAAATTCATTTTTTTATAATTTTTTTACTCTTATAATAAATATCAAATGAATCTATATGTGTCATTCTATTATTATTTTTTTTTCTAAATACTTGTATTAGAATATGAGTATGTTATTTATTTTTTTTAATATGGGATTTCTTTTAAGTTGTGAATAGAAAAAACACTAATATTTTGTAATTGCAAATTACATAAACATAACTTTTTTTAAGTGAAATTATCTGCTTCTGATATACTCGAATTTGGAATGTGTTCTAATTCTTATAAATAGGTTAAAATAGTTTAATATCCAACAACTTTGTGAGTTAAGTACTGAATGTAGAATCAAAATCTAAGTAATATTTGACAGTTTAGTAATGCAAATAGTACTTTTTTTCTATTATTTAATTTCATTTTAGGGATTCACAAACTTGTAAATACACAATACAATAAAATAAAAGAATGTGTAGGGAATTTTTTATTTATTCTAAAATTTTACCCACTGGGCTTCAAAGATATTTAAATAAACCTTCAATTATTACTTAAACTTAATATCCAAAACTCAACTTTACTTCATATGGACTCCATTAGGCCGGGAAGAAATCTAAACTTTTTCTACGATTTGTGTTTATCCTCCCATTAAGCACCGAAAGGATAATTTTATATGTGGAGTCAAGTTTTTTAATTTTGTATGTAGATATCTAAAAGTTTTGACTTTAAAATCGTGATAAATTAATTATCTTCTAATGATTTTAAAGGGGGATTGTGCCATATTGGCTTTGTTTATAAAATGTAATAACTGCAACTTGCTTTGAAGGAATATATTTTAGGATAATGATATTTAGACAATATTTTTTTCACAACATTTGAACATTGATTACGTGTCAATCTATGATTGGTCGTAAATTACTCTATAATCAATAATAATAATCATAAACACTATTATTGAGTAATTTATGACCAATCACATATTGGCACGTAATCAATATTCAAATGTTGTGAAAAAAATGTTGTCTAAATATCATTATCCTATATTTTAACATTTTTGCGACCAAATAATTTGTAGCATGATCTTGGCTAACATTACAGAAATTATCTACTTGTACCATTAGAAGTGATTTTGAAAATGAGATCTATCAAGTTGGTCAGGTCACTTGATCGTTGTCTAATTTAATTAATCCATAGAGCTAAACTGAAAAAGTGATCAAAAAATAAAAGACCAACAAAAATTCAAGAGTTGTCACAAACTACACTGTTAATTTTCATTTTTCTTACAAAAATAACATCAAGTACTTGTCATTTTATTTGTATTTTAAACATAAATTTGTTTTCGTTAATATATATTATTTTATTAATATAATTGGACCTCCACTGAAACTTATTCAGTTTAAATAAGTGGTGTAACTTTAAAAACATAGATCATTATAAGTTCTAAAATAACACGTTGACCATTATAATAAATCAAAACCATAAAACAATTCCCATTTGGAGTCCCCTCTGATCTGATATTTTCCGGTTTTCACCCCCAAATCCTATTAAAATATGCATTCAACAAATTTTTCACCCAATAACATTCATGCATTTAAGTCCTAAAAATAATTTTTTATTGGCCATCAAATAGTGATTAAAAAAATCCCAATTCTCAGAGTCTATACTTAAACTGGGACAGAGTTAACGAGAAGGTGGGTTTGCCTAACTTTTACACATTTTTTTAACATTACACCAATTCTTAAAATGTTTTAAATTGTAAATTAGTTATTTATTATTTTAAATTAATTATAAAATGGTCTTTAATTAATTTTTATTTATTTACAATATAATTACAATGTTAGGATACAATCTAATTTGCCCGATTGAACAAAAATAATTTAACTTGGTTCGATTCGTGTCGACACGGCAAAGCGTTGATGATTTTTGTTTGACTATATTTAAGTATAAATTAACATGGTCTGATTTAAACTATATTTAATATGGGTTTGGTTTACTTTGGCCTTAAATTGGTTCTATTCTTAGCTTGATGTATAACTAACTATTATTCAAAGTGTTAGAAAAAACATATCATCTAAATACAATATAAGAAAATAATATTGTGTGAAAATTTGCACAACATAACCATTTTCAAACTCTTTAAAGTATGACATTTTCAAGAGTAAAAGTTTAATTATACCTCACAACACTCTAATAAAAAACTATAAGAAAAGTCAAAAATTAGTTCAAAGTGTTTTAGACTTGGAGCAAGAAGCATCATAGACTTAAGTCTATTATATAGTCACTAACACTCATTCTCTTATTTATCCTAGGAGTTGTGAGACTTTACAAGATATATATTTTTATCATACTCAACACTTTTAGACTAGAAACGACTTAATTAAATGTTATTATGACTTGATTCAACCCCACATGGATTTGACTTGACTCATCTCAGCTAAAATCTAATTCGACTCAATCCAATGTGGGTTTGACTTAAATTGACATGAGGTCAATCCAACTTCACTTGACCTAAGGTAGGTCCAACTTAACTCGGTTCAAGGTGGGTTTAACTTCCGCTTTAGGTAACCACACTTGGTCTAAGGTGGATTTGACTTAACTGAATCTTATGCAAGCCTACTAAACTTGACTTGGACTTTACTTGACCTAACATGGACACATCTCAACTTAATTTGACTTTACTTAACCCAATGTGGACTTGACCACGCTCGACTCAACATAACTTGACTTAATACGAATCTAACTTAACTTTATTCGAGTCAAACCTGACTCAAACTTGACCAGACCCCACTCTACTCAGCCTTATCCAAGTCCATTTTGACTTAGGCTACACTCAACTCATCCACATACAAACCCAACTTAAATTGACATAATATAAACCTAACTTAACTCAACCTAAGGTGTGTTTAACTCAAGTCATTTTTAAGTGGTTCCAATCGAATTTAGCTTGAGCCGAATTCGACAATTGAATCTGAGGTAGGTACAAATCATCCAAGTCGTAGTGAGACTTACTCAACTCATCTTGAAATGAGTCAAAATTTACTTGATCTTTTACCAATTCAATTTGAATCTATATGTTCTTATGAAATCTAACTTGACTCAATTTAATATAGATTTAATTAAAGTCATTTCATTGTTGATTTGACTTTATTTGACTCAATATGATTTTTTTCTCAATTTAGTATTACGTGTTTCTAACTCAAATTAGAATGAGTTGGGTAATATTTTTGTATGTGTAAGGAGATTTTTGTAAGTATTTTTTGTTTTAATTTTTAAATAATTTTTTTAGTTTTAAGAAGTTATATGGGTTTACCATGAACCACAACACTTATGTTAAATGTGAACTCTTTTTATATGAATTTTTTTTATCTGTACATTTTTTTTTTCAGCCCACGTAGATTGGTACGAAGCCCTGAGAAGGGGACTAAATTCACATTACTAATGATATATCACTTGTCAATAATCACCTTTCAACTCATACCACATTCTGTATATAATAACGCCAAAATTTTGCTAATTTTCTATTTGCATGAAATCCAAGAGAACAAAAAAATAAAATTAAACTATGTTATGAAAAGGGAGAACGTAAGAACTTACTTCATCATGAAATCAAGCCATGCCTGAGGGTTTTTTCTGAGAGCATTCACCACAGGTGCATATTCGTGTGCCTCTATTCCATACTCAGCTAGTATTTCTCCTACCTCTGCTGCTTCTGTTTTTTCACAATTTATGAGCATTTCCATTTACATTTTAAAGTTACATAACCATTTAATCCCTAATTCTGTGTTCCAATCCCTAAATTCTGAAGTTTCTAAAATTAAAACATTTTGAACTCTCAATTTTATCCAATCATGCTTCTACTCTTTCTACGAAAATAAAAATATATTTTATTTTTTAAAATAGAATAAACGTCAAAGCTTACAAAGAAATTTTAAATGATTTCTTAGTCCATGTTAACATTAAAGTCTTGATAAATTTTAAATACTTTTCAAATTTTATGAAATTTCGAATATAAAGTTCAACAGTAACATGAATTAAAATTATATATAAATAAATAAATAACAGAAGAAACCAGTTTCTGGCACGGCTATTATTTCTTCTTGCTCCCTTTTCACTTCTCTGTCGTAATGATCCGCTTCACTTTTCGCTGCCAAATAACTGCACAATGCAACCAACAAATTTTCGGAATCTCAAACGATACTTAAGTTGTGATTGCGAAGAGTATTTTCGTAACACGTACCCGCCGAGACCCATGGAGATGGCGCCGGCGACGACTTCGGCTATGCCGGCAGTGAGAACGATGGCGGAGGTGGCATTCGTGCCGGAGAGGCCGGCGGCGAGAGCGAAGGGAACAGTGAGGCCGTCGGAAACGCCAATGATGATGTCGCGGACGACTTTGCCGGCGGTGAAGTGCTTCTCAGTGTGGAGATTGAGAAGGCCCTGTTTCTCAGCTTCCAAGGTGACAGCCATTGGTGCTAGTCTGAAATGCAATAGAAGTTCATAAATATAGCCTCCACCCCTTTTTTAGTCCAATATTTTAAAATGTGCTTATTTTTTATTTTTTTTATATGCTGGTTTTGGACATTTTTTACTATCAGAATCTGAATCTGTCAGATTAAATGTCATATCAAATATTTATGTTTCTTAAAAATAATATTATTAATGTGAGGATTGATATTCGGTGAGACTATTTTTCTATTTATCTAGAGAATCAGCTAAAGTAAATACGGATAAAAACATAATTTGAGTTCAATTTGATTTTTTTTTTGTCTTATACAAAATTTTATAATGTACTTTTTTAGATTATAAAAGTTAAATGTTTAATAATATTTAGTATTTTTATATAATCTTGTCTATTTTTATTGTATCATGATTTAACAACCCCATTTAGGTTTACATAAAAAATATAAGCTTAATACATTATTCGGTCAATTCAAACGTTATTTACAGTTAATAATAACAATGAACTTTTATATAGTTTTCTTAATATATTTTACGTTATTTATTAACTGCTGTGAAATATGAAACGGAAAGTGTTTAATTAATGGTTTAAATTACTTTAAATTTCTATAAATTACGTTATAGAAATTAAAGATATATTAGTAACGAGTTTAAACGTTTATACTGAGAATAATATTAAATTGTTATTCGTATCACCTTTTAAAGAATCACTATTATATTAGTATCACAATATTATCTTACTTTTGTAAATCCTATAATGTGATATACATTTAAGTATTTTATAAAACAAAATCACTTTATTAATAAAACTGTTAATAAAAATTATCTATCTTAAAAATACCTATTTCTATCAACAAGTATATGCAAAATTGTTAAAATGTAAGTCTAATAACCCCTGCATCAACAAAAGTTGCATAAAGGTAGATAATATATTACAGTAAAATTATTAAAAAAATTAAGAACTCAATAGATAACTATTGTTTTTTACATAATATTGTAAAATAGATATCCATTTATTTGTTTTCCTAACATAGATGCGTGTTACGTCAACGTCACCAACTATTAAATATTTGAAATATTATAGCTTTCGTTATGTTAACGTGTTAAATAGTAATTTATGCAAAAATAAAGATATACAACTTATTTATTTTTTCGCCTTGTTAAAGAATAACTACAGTTTTAATATTGGAATAAACCCATTTGAAACTTATAAAAATAATATAGTTATAGAGTAAAATTGTTTTAGGAAATAATAAATTTATTATTTTAATCTAGCAATGATTATGGATAAGAGGCAATAGCTTATGGAGTAATGATCTTTTCGAGGATTTCTAATGTCACTAATCTGTGTTCCCAGAATGTTTTGAAGTTAGCCCTGATCCTTAATTTAGCAAAAAAAAAAAAAAAAGATGTCATACTATGATGTCCCTTTTTGTGGGGGCAACAAAATCTCTTGGCCGCCATATCAAACACAAACATGGTTCAGAGGCATGAGAACTATACAGGTAGGTAGCAAACAGCATGTCAGAAGCACTGGCTTCTGCAATAATATGCAAAAGTAGTATGCATGCATCATGTGAAATTTTATATATGAAGGCATGTCCAATAACATGCAAAAAATAAAGGTGTCGTTCTCCCTTATAATTCTCCAAGTAAGAAACATTCGATCCATCATAAATAGGTAGCCGCACTACCAGACATCTCCCATTCTCACATCTATCAGGATGGTAAAACCTGTCCACGAGGAAAACCAGGATTAGTTTTCAGATACAGACTGAACCTTACTGACAGCACAATATCAACAGAACCTTCAAAATCTTAAAGTATGTTTAAGCATCTATCCAAAAAAACGAAAAAAAAATAATAACAGGTATATATAGCATCTCAACAGATAAATGAGAGCAGCCTTACACGGATTCGAGATGAGGATCTCTACCATGAAAGATAGGAGAGATAATAATTGCGACTTAATACTATAAGTATAGCGCCAAGCAATTTGTGAAGACAGCCCAGCTGAAAAATAATGGACATTAATACTTCCTTCCCTATATATTGTTAGTTTCAGAAACAAAAGCTCCAGTAGCTCAGTATGAGATTCCAAACTCTGGCCCTCCAAATTCCAACTCATTCTCGAGTGTTCTCCATCTCTACAATCATCGATTCAAAAGTTCGAGAATTTTCATTTGGGGTCTCAGATATTGTCGGTTCCATTTCCATTCCACTATCCGTGCGCCCCTCACTTTCTTTATTAGAATCTTCAATGTTTCCCAGGAAAGGACTGCCTAGGAAAAGCTGTTCCCACGAACCGTCATCATGTAAATCTGGTAGGAGAAATGGGGAATGGTTTTCTAGTGGACTCAATTTTTCATCCATAAGCACTTTCATGAACTCAGAACTAATGCACAAGTCTTTGAGCCCATCTGCAGCAAGGTCAGGTTCTGATTGTTTTTCAAAAGCAGGAGGTAGGGGAACTACAGGCTTGAGTTTTTCACCTACAGGTGGCGTATACTTTATTATCATCCCATCAGAAGCAATTGGATTGTCATCTTGTTTATCTTGATCTAATACATTCCACGATTCAGACAAACGCCAATTATTTTCCTTTGGATGAAGCAATTGAACCAGGAACCCAGGGCTTTGCACGACCATGACTAAGAATGATAACATCTGTTGCTGATGCTTTTCCATTCCTTGAAGGCGATCGCTCAGGAGCAGCAACTTGTTCTCAGCAGATTCCTGGTGTTGCCTGAGTTTGACCAACTCCTGGGTCAGCGAATTTTTATCAGATTTGAGATTCTCAACTTCTTTCCAAAGGCCATGATGAGGTACCTCTTGGGATGGTTCATCACTATTGTCATTCTGAGGCAATGCTTTTTGTTGGTCTGCAACGTTTGGATGTTTTCTTCTGCGTATATTTTTCAACAATTGCTTTTGACCCCTAACAAAATTTTCATTGGCAAATTCCCAGCAATCCGTATCAATTTTCCTAAAACCCTGTTAGATATTTCAGTTACCAATTAGTTACAGTAAAAGACTCTCTCCTCAACCATAACAAATGACATTGATATAAAGGAACAAACCGATAGAAGCGACAAACATGCACATCAATATAAACAAGCCGATACTCCTTAGATGTTGTACCATTTCACAAAGTCAGGTGCTATTTAAAATGCTTTTAATTTGTCAGTCAACAAGGAGCCCGCCCCAATGAATAGGTTGTTATGGAATATCGAGGCCAATTCAGAAATTAACAACTAATTAGGTATAAAGTCAGTAATAAGGGAATGGATCAGAACATTTCTTCTAAGACTGCATTGAATTAAAGTTTGTAAACTTAAGTTTGAAGCAATCTAATTCTCCAAATTGATAGTGTGTTTGGCTATTAATTGCAAAGATCTAAATCCACATTCAACCTGCAAGATAGAAATTTATGTTTCTCTTCTTCGCTAATAGATATCCAAACATGGTTTTGAGTTCGCATAAGCAAACTTGATATCGCTTTCAAAAACACTGGTTCAAGTTAAAATTAAGTGCAAATAGGCAATCATATCCAAATTGAGTGAACTGGATTATGAGAAATATGAACACTAATCTAAAATCTAAGGTAAAAAAGAATGAATAATCAAATAAACGAACAGCACTCTAAAATAATATCTTAAGAGCACAGAAGGATTTATCGAGCGGGTAAAACTCATTCGAACAAACACCAATTTATTTTGCATCTAGTTGCCGACACAATTTCAAAGGCTCACCCTACAGAAAGGGTTTTCAAGTGCATGCAAGAGTTATATACATCAAACAGCGAGTTTCTGCATCACAACCATAACCTAATTTTTTTAACACTACCAACAATTTCAGGCACTCTGTGAGAACATTGAAATTGCAGCCAATTTATGAATCACAAAATCAGACAAAAACGAATTATAAACATATCAAATAATAATTTATTTCTTTATTTATGTATTCATCTTCAGATAACTACGAGAAACAAGCAACAAAAACAGAATTGAGCTGAAGAAAAGAGTGAAAGAGACAAACATAAATATTGAGTTGTCTAATAAAACTGGAGAAATTGTTGTGTTTGAAATAGGTAGGAAGTAGCGTGACGGAGAATTGCGTGGTGTCAGATATCACGAAACTGTCGCCGCCATCGCTCCAACGGATAACGGAGTCCGTGTTCCGGTCTTCAACCATATCGTAACACTTTTTCAAGAACGGAGGCACCGCACCTGAACCAGAACCATTTTCGTTCGATTTCACCATCGCTAATACAAGAAACAAGAGAAGAGAAGAGCGAGAGAAGGGAACTGAATAGATGAGTTCAAAGTTGTAAACTCCAAACGGAATGAAATGAAATTTCCATGCGGCTCCTTATGTACCGCCACAGCACTTTCCAACCTTTTTCTTTTTTGGGGGTTTTCGAATCAGACCCACACCTCAGATATTTTATTTAAATATAAATTAAAAATTAATATTGGTATATCTTTTTCACTATGTTTGGTCTTTTTTTATTATATTTTAATTTACTATTGCAATATTTTAATGTGGTTCGGTTCAACTCTCCCTACTCGGAATGCAAGTATGTCGTTTCTGCATTACTTGCACGAGGAGTTATCCTTCTCGTTCCAACTGAAACGGTCCAATTACATAAGTTTAAATTTTTAAAAAATATATAAAAATATTTTAATGTGTAATTCTCTGAAATTTTAAAATTGAATTTGGAAATGCATTACAGACTAACCGTGCTAAAAAAAATTTACATATTGCATAATGACTGATAAATGAAGATTTTTCTAATATGTTTAGCTTTGCCATAAGTTAAATTTGATTAGTCCTACGGTATGGATCTTCAAGCTATCATTTCAACAATTTTGATTTCACTTATATTTTTGGTTAAAGCATTTAAATTTTGTGGACAAAAATCTAACTTATTTGTGAATGAATTATGATATAGCTGAATAATAAATTAATTTCCTTTGCTTCCTAGGAAAAACTTAGCCAGCTATTTAATATTGGAGAAAAACTCATTAAAACGAAGAAGTTGGAGCAAGAGCGACTTAATGATATAATGAATTTGTTCACCCAAACACCAAATTTAATTTTAGGTCATAAAAATATGGCATTTTTTGGTGAATTCATTGATGACCCTTGAACTGTTTAATTCAGTAGCTTAATTCATTATAAAAAGTTCAACCATTTAAATCGTGAAATGTTATTTTCTATTTTATTTTTGTTTACTTTAACTATTTATTTTGTTATACCTTACCATTTGTTTAATCAGTAGAAATAATCAAAGGCATAATAATTTTCTTTTTTGAGAATGATTGAATCTCTAAATAATTAATTGTACTAATTTGTAAATAAAAATGTTTACAACTTACTATTTCACCTTACATCTTCTATAATAAAAACAGACACAATTTATTGATAAAAAATATTTTAAAAGGAATGTGCCAAAAATATTTTATTGATCTGGCAAATTGTGAAGTATTCAGGTCAACAGGCAAGTCAAGCCATCATTATTTAAGTTTCTTTATTTTTCTGACAGACACATTATTCAGTTTGGTGTTATGTTTGTCTTTACCTCAACTGGGACAAGGAAAAAGATAAGAAAACATAGGTACCGTAGAGACATGTTTTACTGTGTGATGAGCTGGGTTTCACTAGTAACAATAGTAAAGATTTGGAGATTGAACCATCCTTCGAAGAGTTTCTTCTAGCAAAGATTTGTAGCAGTTGCAACCACAAATGGGTACCATACATGTAAAAGAAAGGGATTTAGATTATTACCCAGGGCCACCAATACATCTCCATACGAGATACCATTCCACAAACAGCTTGATACAGAAGGAATAAGCAAAATGCTGGCAGCGGAATATATGGAAGAACTAGCTAAACCATGAGCATTTTGGAAAAGCATTAACGGATGACCTCAGACAGAGTAAAAGGAGAAATTGGATTTTCTCATGAATAGGAAGGATCCAAATTAAACACCCCCTTATATGCACGTAAAGTTTATGTGGTTCTATAGAACGGATTGACAACCTATAACCAATCTTGGCTGATTATATGTCCAATACATTCCCTTTAAACTGAATTTGATCTTGCAGAAACAAACTCTCTGCATGCTGGAATAAAGTGAAATATTTGACCTTCCATGGGGCATCAAATGGTACAACCTTGTGCATTATTAGAGTAACCCATTTATTCTTAGAAATGACGAGGAAACTTCTTTCATAATCATAAGATTGTATTGACCCAAGAACTATGAGTGAGAAGCTATTCATGGAATCTAAACACCAAGATTTACCTTGAGTCGCTGACCCTTAAATCTTCAAGCTCCAAGTTCACCAGAGAAACGAGGGGTTCTTATCTACCAATGATATCTGATCTGGTTTAACGTTAAGGACTAAAGATTAGGGGAAATGCTCTGGAATCAAAAAAGGATGAGATACTCTTCAAATTATGCACTCAAGAACTGCAGACAATGATAAAAGAGTTAAAATCCCTTCATTTTTCGTTTTTTTTTTTTTTTGACAATACAGAACAATCCTTGAAAGGTATAAACAAATAGGAAGCCCGCTGAATGCTCAAAGTTTGTTAATCTCAACTCAAGCTGGAAAAACCCAAATCCATAAGCTAGCAAATCGGTAGAATGTTAATTTCCTCCGGCAAAAATCTTTCTATCTCTTGTAGATTTCCAGGGAGAAAATTCATTATTCTTACTTTGCCCAGTAATTCAGAAGAACTAGCAAGCAATTGCATAATCTAATTATTCTGTTTTCTTTAATTCTCATATTATATAATATGTGATATTCATGTAATGTAAACTAATAAAGGAAAAGCACGAATAATTCATAAAAAATAATTGAAAAATGCATAAAAAAGGATATTTGAAGAATGTTATCTTCTGTCAGGCAATATTGGTGTCGTTCAGCAATCTGCGTCTGGGAACAAAAATGGAAAACCAGAAAATTCTTGATCACGTTTATAGAAACCAAGACAGGATAATTGAGAAGTCAATAAAAATCAGACACTCAATAAGGCTACCCATGTACTTCAATATGAGATACAAAAGAGGTTGAATGCATTTTTGCTCTGTTCATAAGCCTTAGTGCTCTTTGAAGAAAAATATGGAGGAGAAACAGAAGACATAATCTCTAAGAACTCCTTACTAAATTGTAACTCAAAAAAGCCCTAGCTTAAAAAATTCATGTTCTTGAATCCTAGTACTTTCCCTGTAATGGCAGTATAAGAGCACAGAGAAAGACAATTGGCGCTGTCAAGACTCGTCAATGACATTCACGACTCAAATGCGTGTCTTTTATATCTGTTTATTAACATTTTTGGTTGAATTGATTGTGTAGGAAGTCAAATAGGTAATGAAAAACATAAAAACAAGATCTTCTGCCCCCAACAAAAAATTGTAAAAGTAATTGAACACTCACAATGCTGCTAAAGGTAGGCAATCTGTACTCAATTCAAAACGCTTCCAAGAAATTGGAAAATGTGACATCCCAATCCCCACTCCGAAGCTATCTCTTCAAAAAGCTGGGAGCACACAGGCCTTATCTCAAATACAATTTTGATGGCATGACTTTCCTATGGCATGGCAACCAACTTCTTTGCCTTGATTATAGTCTGTCCTTTTTACACTAATTTCGTAGCATTTTTACTCCACCTCTCAGTTTAGTACTGCTTATGCAGTTATAATATCGACATGCTTGGTTTCCCCTTTATAGTCACAGTTGCTATTTCACCAGTAGTCTCCACACGAACAAGATCCATTTCTAAAATGGTGAAATCGGCTATTATCCCTTACAATGATTTCCCTGCCAACAATCTTTGCCATAAATTTAATTGCGGTGTGGCAATCCACGCACACCCGGATGTTCTTTATTACACGGATGGTTGTACCAGCAGTAGTGCTAATGATGCCAAATGCTATCGCAAGTCTCTCACTGTGGGTGCGCAACAGGTCGCGTTTATGCTCCTCATCAACATCATGTAGCACCTCCTTTGTGTCAAGGACGTAACCTTCTTTCTCCATCTGTTCTAACAAAATATTCAACGCCTCGTTTATTTTGTCATAATATGGATGTGATTTGTCTCCAGCCAGAAAAGTGTGTACTTTGTTCCCAACCTCAATCCAGCTGCATCCTGGAGTCTTCTTCAAGCCCTTTCTCCTCAGGTGGACTCTCAATCTCGCAGCATCTCTCCATCTTTGGGCGGCTGAATAGATGTTGGACATCATAACATACGCCCCCATGTTCTCAGGGTCAACCAAAAGGATTTTGTCAACAACCTTTTCAGCCAATTCAATATTCTTATGAGCCCTACAAGCAGCTAACAATGCTGACCACACACTTCCTGCTGGTTCCACAGCCATGTTAGAAATAAAGTCATAGGCTTCCTCCAACCTTCCTGCTCTACCAAGAAGGTCCGCAACAGCAGCATAGTGCTCCAGGCCAGGAGCAATACCAAAATCCGATTGCATACTGTTAAAATACTTCCATCCTTCATCCACCAACCCAGAATGATTACAGGCAGTTAAAACACCAATAAATGACACATAACAGGGCTTCACTCCATCGAGTAGCATCATCTCAAACAAGGAAACTGCATCAAGGGCATGCCCGTGCATCGCACATCCCATAATGATGGCGGTCCAAGAAACCATGTCACGCTCACGTATTCTGTCAAAAATATACCTAGCCATCTTAATATTACCACATTTGGCATACATGTCCACCAAAGAGCTAGCTATAAACTTGTTACCATCAAACCCAAGTCTAATTATATATCCATGAAGTTGCTTCCCCAAGTTCAAGGCTGTCAAGTGAGCACAGGCCGGTACAACACTCGAGAATGAAACCTGCATTGGCTTCTCCTTCTCCTTCAACATTAGACGAAAGAACCCGAGCCCCTGATCAAATCTCCCATTCTGCACACAGCCAGCAATGATGGAATTCCACGAAATGGCGTCTCGATTAGACAAGAGGTAAAAGGCACGAACGGAGAGCTCCACATGAGTACACTTCGCATACATATCAATCAAGCTACTTCCAATGAAAACATCCTTGTCAAACCCGTGTCTAACGGCATAGCCATGAATTTCCTTTCCTTTGATAACATCAACATGCTCCGCAAAAATAGGAAGAACGCTAGACAAAGTAAAGGAATCAGGCCTCAAGTTTTGCCTACCCATTTCCCTAACCAAGTCCAACGCCTCTTCATACATACCATTCTGCGCATTCCCGGCAATAACAGTGTTCCACGAAACAACATCCCTAACAGGCATTCTGTCAAACACCTTTCTAACAGAGTCTATTTTCACAGTAAAATTATTATTATCATTGTTACTGTTATTATAATTATTACGGTAGTGGTGCGTTTGGGGAAATTGGTCGAGCAAGTGGTTGCCGGAAAGGTGAGGGTGGAATTTGGAGTAGACGTTCATCAACGCGTTGGCGGTGTACAAATCGAAGTGGAAGCCGAGGCGAATGGCGGAGGCGTGGAGCGACTGAGCTAGAGGAAAATGTTTAAGAAGCGTGGACGCTTTGAGGAGGGAAGGAAACACATGGCGGTCGGGGGAGACGCCGGAAGCGCGCATAAGGTTGAAGGTGGTGAGGGAGTGACGGAGGAGGCCGTAAGCGGTGTAGCATTTTATAATGCAGACCCACGCGAGGGAGAGAGAGTGCGGAGTTGCTCTGGCTTTCACGATTTGCGCGTGGAGCTGTTTCGCGTGGAAGGCGGAAACCACCGTGTTCGGGTTGCGGAGGATTCTTCTCGTCGCACTTTGGGTGGAACTCATTGAAGGGTTGGGTTTTGCGGGGGAATTTCCTCAACTTCTAAGAACATGTTTATAGTCTATTAAGATTCTAATAATTACTTGAAAGAACAGAATAATTATAATTATACACTTTAATACTTTCATGTTATTCTTAATCACTTGTGTATGCTCTTAATCACTTTTTAGATAGATAAATTGTGAAATAAAATAAGTCGTTAAACAATTTCTTTTGGTGATCAAATTGTCCACTAAATCGTTTTTAAAAGAAAAATTATAAATCCTTAATCCTATATATATATATATATATAATATGTTCATTAAGAAGTAATTGTAATTGTTTAATTTTTCCTAAAGTACTAAGTTCAACAAAATATTATGTTATGTTGAACTCTCTCGATTAAAGAATTAGAAACATTTCATGGAAGAAAATGACAGAAGGAAAAAGAGAAAAATTAAGAAAGCTTGTGGAAGAAAAATGACAAAAACAAAACTTAAAAAGGTAAAGAACGAGTTTGATTATATAATACAATATAAATCAAAATATCTTTTATAAACAAGAAAATCTTTATTTTAATTTTGTTGAAAATATAAACAAGAAATTTTTAGAATATCGTAAGAATATCTAAAAAAACATTCCATCATAATATTCCTAATATTGTTAGTATATCTTTAAAATTCTATTAAAGAAAAAATTCTAAAAAACTTAAGAAACACGGTGCATATTATAGAATGAAATAGTCAAGACATAAACTTAATTACTTGGTAATGAAGGCAATTAATAAACTTAATTACCTTGTTTATAGATAAAATACTTCATTCTATCACATGCTTGAAATATAAGAAACTAGATATTTTGTAACTTTGAATACCTTGAGAAATTGGTTATCTTGGATTAAGGTTCTATTTCTATGGAGTTTTCTGAGTGATGAACCCATAATGCAAATATCCTTTTGATCCTTTGACATATTCTTTTGTTCTTTTCACTTTATACATTTGATTTTCTTTTTTTTTTTCTCTCTTTTATATTCTTCACTCCATATATCATAATTGTTTAGTTTCAAATCTTTCTAAATAGTTAATGAATCCTTCACACTTTAGACCTATCATTTAGTAGAAAGACATCATCACTTTAATTTCTTCTTTAAAATGATTATGAGACGCGTTACTCACACTTAACAGATAATAGTTATTTTCCATCAAAACTAAATATTCCATCATTTGAATTTGAGAAACTTTTACTTCAATAAATATAAAGTAATTACTATGATATTTGAATAGACAAAAATAGTTCCATAAATAACTGTTATAAATGAAATAAAAATTATCATTTTGATCATAGAAGAAAAAAATATTATTTTGCATCATAAAAAAAATTCTCACACATTTCTCACTTGAAAACTCTAATGTTATATATAACAGAAGAAAATAATATAAATGACAAAAAAAACTAATGAAGAGAAAAATGCTAAATAGATGAAATAATGATAAACTAACAAAAACTCAATTAAGTCTAAACTTTTTTACACTACAAAAATTATTAATTTTAAGAGAGATTTATTTCTTGCGGTTTTGGAAAACCCCAATACATTCCAGTGATTTGTGCTTAAACCTGCATGTACAGTTTTTTTTTTTAATTTTTGGCGCTTCCTAACGAAAAGTCATCCCTAAAATATATTTCTATTTTAAAATAATTTTTGGGTGGTCCTTATATTAGAAAAGTTCTCCCACCTTCATTTTCAATTACACCCTAATCCCTTTTCTTCTAAGCACTCTCATTTCTTCTGTTGCGTAGTCTTGCCTTCATCACAATCTTTCTCGATCTTTCCCGTTGCGTGTTTGTTCGTGTTTCGTTTTGTTTTGTGTCTTCCCTTACTTGGGCTGAGCGTCGTGGTTGAGGGGAGATTGAAGCGGCGAGGTCGAGGTGACGAGGACTGTGTTGAGGTGATTTTTATCACTTCCGTTTTCGTGGTATGTTCGTCTTATCTCTTCAATCATATTATTCTCTCATTTTTTTTCTCTTACTTGAGCCTTCATTTCTAATATCCTCTCCTTCCTCTTTTACTCTAACATAATCTTCATTTTTATCACTAAAATTCTAATACAATGTTCATTTTCAGTTGTGGTGACTTCAGTGCATCTTCATTTTTCACTCTAACTCAATCTTCATTGTTTCTAAAGATCCCCTCCTTCATGTTCGTGATTTCTATGTTTATGCTCTTTTTCTTTTTCAATTCGTATTATATATATCTAAAGCAATTTTGCAAATAAGTTATCTGCCACTTGTGTTGAGTAATTCCAGTAGTGATTGCTTATCAAACTATTAATTTGCTCTTAGTCTATGTGTCAAGTATTACTAACATTGATACTAATTTTTTTGTTCTGTGGTAGAATTCCAAGGACAAACAATTTTGTACAATTAATTAGTCTCTTTATATTTGACTTATCTATTGTTTTTAGAATGAGAGTTACGTCTCTGAAAATTAGCATTAATAGGAAATTTTGTTAATTTTAAATTTGAACAATTGTTGCTATGCAATAAATGATAACAATGTGATATAATTGATAAGATAAAATAAATGTCTAGGGAGAAAAAGTAGATACCGAATATGTAACTGGTAAGTAAAATTATGAACTATTACACATAGGAAATATATAAGTAATAATTAATAAGTAAATGGTAGTTTTTTTAATTATTTAATATTAATTTTGATCTTAAATATTGAGGGTAATATAAAATTAATAACAAGACAACATGTGATTTTACACGTAATATTAGTGTCATCAAATTAACTTAAGTTTCTTAGAAGAACAAGAGATGTGAAATAAAATACAATAGTAGAGAGAAAGAATCCTAAACAAAAGGGAAGAATTTCTCACAAGTTTAGTGCTCATGCAAAATAACCCCCCTCACACAAAATAACCCACTCATGCAAAATAACCCCCACGACTCTACTTATACCCCAGCCTCATCAACACACCCATTCTTCCAATAATCATATACTCTAAAAATCCTTTGCCATTTAGAAATGGCATCTTTGCCTCCATTATTATCAAATCAATATTTGTAACTACACATGGTTAGGAATAAGAAAAAAACAAAAATTTCAAATTGAATAATAAAAACGCAGTACCCAGTACTGGCTGAAGAACTCCCCAGAGTTTGTAGGGGTGTGTTTTGTGTGCGTTTTGAACTGTTTTACCAAGTTTGGCATGGTTGAAAGTGTGCAGAACAAGTAGTTTCAAGTTAGGTGAGTGCTCAGTTGATGCTAACAGCTTAGAAATTCGATAAATGGGATTTTGTACCAAACGTCCATCACTGCTACCCAGTCTTGGGTGAACAACTCTCTTTGCAGGAGTGTGTTTTGAGTTCCTTTTGAACTGGTTAACCAAATTTCGCATGGTTGAAATTGTGCACAACAAGTAGTTTCAAGTTAGATGAGTGCTTTTTTTATGGTAATAGCTAAATAATGCAAAAATTGGATTTTGTACCAATAGTCCATCACTGCTACCTAGTCTTGGCTGAACAACTCTCCGGTGTGTGCAGGAGTGTGTTTTGATTTCGTTTTGAACTGCTTAACCAAGTTTGGCATGGTTAAAATTGTGCAGGTAAAGTAGTTTCAAGTTAGGTGAGTGCTCTTTTTATGGTAATAGCTTAGAAATTGAAAAATGAGATTTTGTACCAAAAGTCTATCACGACTACCCAAAGAACTCCCCAGTGTGTCCATGAGTGTGTTTTGAGTGCTTTTTGAAGTGCTTAACCAAATACATCAGATCTGTACATTAAATACATCAAAATATACAACTATTTTCAAAGTCTAATGAAAGTCTAATGTTTTCAAAGTAAATTACAATGTCAACCAAAACAAGTGTTTATTCCTAGTGCTATATCAATCCAAGCTGGTGAAGCGTTTGAATTCTTCTGACGTTGTCCTCATTCATTATCCAGTCCCATATAAACTTCTGCCTGAAACCAGCCAACTTCTCCTGAAAACAACCGTTTGTAATTTAAATTAAAAGTGATGGCAAAGGCAATGACATATATACAGATTCATTATTTAACCTACATTTGTGTAATCAAGCATGCTCTTTCCATCAAATTTATCCTCTCCATCCCATATTTCAATAACTTTCAACACGATTACACCACAATCATAACTGTTACAACAAAATCAAAACCATGCATTGCTTTTATTAATATAAACAACAATATTTCAACAAATACCAATATTTTAGTAACGAGTTCATTTGGTTAATATATGAGGCATCCATCCAAGCCCTCATGCGCCACTATTCAACAAATCAAATTTATCACAATCAATTCAAAAGTCAATGCTCAAAAACAACTATCAAAGCACAAAACTTCCAGTTCTACTTACATTGCTTTTGCATGGTACCATTTTCAGTTGTACCGTCAATGAAATCTTAACCTATCATACATTACGAAAGGAGATAATGTTAAGTTCAATGCACTTCATAAAAATAAAAGTTTAAGTCTTAAATATTATAGCACAAACTGAATAACTAAGCCTAAGTATGCATTTAATCTCTATTCACTGTCAAGGGATGAATGTAATTGGTCCAAAAAGCAGTGGAAATTAGATTCTTTAAAAGGTTTCCAATTTAACTTTTATCAATGCTCAAACCCAAAAATCCAAAACTTTTATCCTCAAAAAATTTCAAACACAATCAAACCCTTCACAAACGCAATACCACGCAGCACAACTTGGCCTCAAATTCACCCTCCATGAAATTGATTCACAATGCAATTTTTTTCCATGCCCTTCCTCAAAAGAAACAACCTTTATCACAATTTCTGGCACCCAAACAAACCCAAAGGCAGAATTCACCACAAGATTCAATTAAACCAACGAACACAGAAGGGGATAAACAAAAACCACTCAAACCCATCAAAGAAAAAGTACAAACAGTAACATTTGGTTAAATAGAAAGCATTGACTCCTCTAAATACAAAATTTCTACAAACAATATCATGCTTCAAAGAACAAATTTCTTAAAAGGGAAAACTTTCCACACCTTTGCCCTAGACTTCGCTTCAATCCACCTTCAACTTTCCATAAAAAGCGACCACCCAGTAACCAACCCCACAACGTCAACAACGAAGAAACATAACCTTTCAGAGTTTTGAACTTTCAGAGTTTTGAACCACTGTACACAACACCTAAACGAAAAAGAAACGCACAATAAAGACAAAGAATCAAAGAACTAAACGGACAAAAAAGAAAACGAAAACACCTCTCCGTTTGAAAAGTCTCCGTTCGACGGTTGCGAAAAAGCCACACTTCGCCCAAAAATCCAGCCTTCAACCGATAGACCGATACCTTTTTCAGTCACTGCGTTATTTTCACAGAGATATCGTTGTCAGACTTTGTCAACAACAAATGAGAAAATCTGAGGGTTGCGTTTTTCAGAGACAAAGGTTTTTGGTTCAGTTGAGAGATGAGAGAAGGTTTCGATTTTTCAGAGACGAAACCAATTTCTGAAGAGAGCGCGAACACTATACCCCCATTTCCATCTTTCCAAAATGCCCTTACTAAATCAATTACACACGTTTTAAAAATTTAATGCATCAGCCAATAAGACAACGCCAGGTGGCGTTGTCAAAAACGTTGTCAAGAAACATTGTTAAAGTAACATTTTCCTAAATAAAATACTAACATTTGTACACAATAGATGGGTCCTTAGATAACTCTTTATCGATGTAGTTCTGGAAGAATTTATGAACTTCAGATCAATCAGAGTTAGTTAATAATACGGAGTTCAGACATAAAATCCTAAGAACACAATTTGGGAAGAAGTCTGGACAATTTAGGCAATTCAAAATTAATTTCAAACACTACCCAATTCAAAAATAATCAAAAATAAAAATGAAATATAACATGTTTTGATAAATACTTGATGATATATTTGGTTTAGGAAAGAAAATAAATAAAAAATGGTTATGATTGAAATGAAAATAAAAACAAAAACATCTGGACAAGACTTTTATTTAGTTTTCCTTTTTGGTTTTAGAAAGAAGGCTAATTAAACATGCTTATATATAAAAAAAAATATAGGAAAAGGAAGGTATTGTATTTATTTATGTATATGGAATGTAAGGAAGAGAGATAATAAACGAGGTGATAAGAAAGTTAAAAATAAAGAAGTGGTGTCTCTCTACAGCTGTTTGAAAGGGTGGGGTTTTTCAAAGGTATTCGGAGTTTTTATGGTATCATATACGTGTGAAATGGAATATGGAATATGTTTGTTATTCTAACCTGAGAAGAAAAATAAAAAACCATTTCAAATGAATTAATAGATCAATAATTTAAAATTACCAATAAATACACCAAAAGCAATATCAATAAATAATTAATATCAAATTAATAAATAAAGATTCATAAAATAAACATAGAAGTAAACCTAAAATATGCATAACTTAAATGAAATGATAAAGTTGCATATTTCATGTAATGACCCGTAATATTGGTGTCATTAAACCCCCACATCAAATTGTGAAATAAAAGACAATAGTAAAGAGAAAAAATCCTAAAAAAAGAAAAAAAGAAAAGGAAGAATTTCAATGGTAAAAGAATTTGTTAGAATTTTCTATGATTCACATTAGTAGTTTACGGAGTCCAACTTATTGCTAATTCTGGGACGCTGTAATAGGTCAACCTGAAGTCATGCATGGTGGTCTATGCTGGTTTCTTGTACTGTATTATGAAAACAACACAACGTTTTTGCTGGTGCTCTATTCCTTTTCAAATGTTCCAATACCACTTTTTTATGTGTATCTGAAGCTTCATAAACGTAACAGACATGTCTCAAATCCAAAATTTCAAGAAAAAACTTTGTTATATATTTTGAAACATTAAAAATAATACTTTAAAACATAAATTTTTTACCTTTGATATTATTTTTTTAAAATAAATATAAAATTTCAATTCTTTATGATTATTTTATCTTTTATAATATATTAAATGAATATAAAAATGTATTGTCTTGTCATTACTCTTGAAATATATAATAATATAAAAATAAACGTTTAAAAAGGTACTGATAACATCAATATATAAACTAATTATTAATTTGTTATGAATATTTAGTTATCCATATTCACTGTCTATTTTGATTCATTTGTACTTAATTATCCATATTCACTTACAATTTATTTGAAAAAGTTGCATACTAAATTTTTGTCTTTTCTATTCTTCTTTGTTCTAAGTAATTTTAAGTTTATTTCATGTGATATATTGTGTTAGTTTGTTATTCTCTCTACTCGTATTATTATTATTCAAATAATGTAGTTGTAACATAAAAAAAAAAGAGAATATGAAGTTTACTTGGATGTATAGAGGGTTAAAACATGATCAAAGAATTATTTTTAGCCATTGATTCTTTAATGTACTAAACAATGTCTTAAACTATCTATTTAATCAAGTTTAACAAAATCCTGTCAAAGAAAAATAATTTAAAAATAATTTTTTCGGATGAAAAAGGGTTAAATATGTATTTAGTCTCTATACTTTGGAACGATTTTGGTTTTAGTCCATTTTCAAATTACGGTACAATTTAGTTTTTTAACTTTAGAAAACTCTGATTTTAGTTCTTTTTACCAAATTTTGTTAACTTTATTTGTTGTTTCAAGCACGTTTCATAATAGCATTTGGATTGTATACACTATTTGACACATTTTTGCTTCAATGTTAACTGAGAAATGCGTTTGAAACAACAAATAAAGTTAAAAAAAAATGGTAAAAAAGACTAAAACCAGAGTTTTCTAAAATTGAAGGACTAAATTGTACCATAATTTAAAAATGGACTAAAAGTAAAATCACTTCAAAGTATAAGAACTAGAAACATATTTAAGCTAACGAAGAATATAAGATTTTTTTATCACAGGTAACAAAAAGACAAAAAGAAAAAGGTAGAATAAAGGTATGACCTTTCCCAAAAATAAAATAAAATAAGGCGTCAAATGCATTTTTCTTTTGAATTGGGAAAATGTAAAAGTGTAAAGAAAAAAGTTTGACAAAGTTACAAACATAATAAAATATATATTATTTTTTATCCTTTGGATGTTTCCTTTTGCCATAAGATTTCTCCAATTTAATATGCTTATTATTATTATCACTGACCAACGAGATTTTAGAACAAAACAAGATAAAAAACTGATTTTGTTTTTCGACATACTTACTATCTTTCAGTTTATTTTACGTATATGTAAGAATTAAATATATACGAAGAATTTTGACTAAACACGAATACTGATTTTCTCCCTATGAATAAACTTTAGTCTAAGGATGAACCCACACGTATGAAAATATTAACATTTTTTTCTCTAGTTCACACACACTCAATATATAGGCTTTATGACTTTATCTTCAAGTAAATTTGGAAGAGTAATAATATGGTGATACATTTTTATATTTATTTAACAGAATAAATTAGACATAAAAAAATAATTTTTTGTATTTTTTAAAAAATAAAAAAATAAAAGAAGAAAAGAAAAATAATATCAAATAAACTCAAATTTCATATATACAGCCCAATTCGTATTTTTTTCACTGTTTAGGTTTAACTTATATTTTCATAGATATTTGTCTTTTTGTTTATATTTGCTTACATCTAGTTATGAGTTGTTCCAATTATTATTTTTTTATTTATCTTATAATCATTTTAATTTGTTTATATTCTTAAATACTTCTTTTTCAGTTATTCTTTATTTAATGGAAAGAAAATACTTTTAGAAAGTTTGGATATCTTTTGTTGTTTAGTTTAAATTTTAGATTCTTATCGTGTTTTTATCGGTGAGGGAGATGATAATATTTTTAATTCTCTGGAAGGTGAAAGAAAGTTATGAATATCTAATTATTGGTTATTAACATTTAATGTCTTTTAATAATATAATTATCCTTTTCTGAGATAATACATTCATTTATTGTTCTCTCTGTTTTTTTTTGTCTTCTACTTTCTCTATATTATATAACGCATATGTTAAAATTATTAATATGAAAATAGAAAATAGCGTTTATGTAAGTAATTTCTGAAATGAATTAGTTTTAATAAATTCTTAAAAAATATTAATTTATTTTAAAGGTTAACTCAATGACAATTTAAAAAAAAAATCTGAATAATTTGAAAAATTAAATAAATAGTACATATATACCAAACAATGTGAAGACGTTGCCAATCAAACATAAATTATTATATAGTTTCATTTTAAATATAAGTTTTAATATAATTTATGATGAGTTTAAAATATCTAATCAATACATAAAAATCAAACTCTTAAACAAAAATTTTCTTGTCGTCTTCGCAAGAATACAAGCAAATAAAACATGCACTTAATTAATATATGATCATGATCGATACTAGTTATTATCATTTTTCTCAAAGTTATTAACGACAGATTTTTTGTGAGTTAATACATAATCGCAGAATTAGTTTGGTATAAGCTTTTATTCTCTTACAACCAAATATATATCAATTATTAACAAAAGACCTTGATTGATGTAATGCAACGTATGGATCATGTAATAACGATACTTTTCATATCATATAATTCTTTTTTTCCATAGATGATTCATTTTAGTCTAAAATTCAGATTTGAATCTACATGCCTTGTTAAATTAGTCAATGGTGAGTTTAATAGGGTAACATGTTTGTCATTAACATTCGTTTGATACATAATTTCCACATTATATGTTTCAACTTTTACTTCTAACAATCAAACATAATATAATGTAAAATCTATCATAAAAACTAAAATTGAATACCAAATTTTGACCATAAGAGGCATTCATGTGCTCACATGGTTTGTGACGATGAAAAGTTGCCTGAGAAATCAGGTAGCTATAATAAATGACTTACAATGCTGCAAACCACACATAGAAATACCATAATCTAAAAGTCACCGATTTGGCTATCAACTTGACAAATTCGGTTTCCAACGACAACGAAATTTAACCATCCACGTCACTGCGTTGATGTACCAAACTTTCATTGATCAACAATCAAAACGATTAATTTTAATATTTAACAATTAAACTGTAATTAAGTTATTATTAATATAAATTTTACTTCAAAATCTATAAATATAAATTTGATATAAAAAAGATAAGTAATCTTCCTTGCTTAATAAAATCTTCCATTGAAAAGTTAATTAAGAACTCAATTAGTCATTTACTCTTTGATAATTGAATATAGCAGCTGATGTAAAGGTGACATTATGAGGAATTAAGATCTTGCAGTCTGTATTGGCTGTTTACAAGCGAACAAGACAGAAAAACAAAAGTTGTCAGACAAAATCCGAAAAACCAAATTCTAAAACATGATTTTGTTGTGTGAATGGTATTCGATCTGTTCCGTGTCTACGATCCAACCTCAAAGAAGCAGTTAAAACAGCAGAGGCAAGACCGTGTCGTGAATCAGAGGCTGAAGTAATGATAGTCAAACCTAAAACTTAGAATAAATTATGACTTCAATGATATGAACACGAGAGAACTAACAATTTCTTAATCAGTCTTTCAAGTTTTTTTTTTGTTAGTTTATGTCTTACTGTATAGTTTTTTTTTTAATCGGCATATCTCACTGTATAATATTTTATATTAAAAAAGAATAATTGATTAATCAATACAAATATTGTGATAATATCTATTGTATAAAATTAAATAATTTAAGAAGTGATTATATTTAAGACAACATTCATAATTTAAGAATATATATTTTTACTGAAAAAAAAGAAATTATGTTCCTATATTAACCTTTTTCCAATTTTCAGTCTAGTCCATGGTGGAGAAAACTTGGTATGTATATGTATATATATTATGTGCGACACTTTAATTGATTGAGTAAAACAATAGAGAAGATGGGGGAAGGCATAGCTGAGAGGGCGTTGAACAGTTTAGGAAAAGGCTTCGACTTGACCTCAGATTTCAGGCTCAAGTTCTGCAAAGGCGATGAACGTTTGGTTCTTCTCAACGAAACAGAGAAACGAGAGCTCACGGTGCCGGGTTTCGGACCCATCAAGGATGTCTCCGGTGACATAAAATGCGACAAGGGCGATTGCACCCGCTACCAATCCGACATCCTCACCTTCAATCAAGTAAGACATTCATTTCATCAAACACTTTGTGGTCAATAGGTGAAAAACGAAATTGAAAATGAAAATGTCGAAATTTGGCTTCTGGGTTTGTAGATGTCAGAGCTCTTCAACCAGAAGAGTTCGATCCCTGGGAGAATCCCATCTGGGTATTTCAACACCGTGTTTGGGTTTGATGAAAGTTCGTGGGCAACTGATGCTGCTAACACCAAGTGTTTGGGTATTGATGGTTATTTTATCAAACTCTTCAGTGTTCATATTGATCGGTACCCACTTGTTCTGTCTCATCAAGTCCTTGAAGCTGTTCCTTCTTCCTGGGATCCCCCTGCACTTGCAAGGTAATAACAATTTCTTCTACCTATTCATCTTCTTCTAAAAATCACTTTTTATTTTGCATATTAATGCAAATAAATTATCCACAAAGATTAAAAGCAATGTTATTATAATCTGCCCCACTTTGAAATGGCCTCTGGTTTATGTGGTTATCATCGCACATCCATAACTGCCTTTCATGTAGTGGTTGACCACTTTGTGTAAACCTGCTTTTACCACCCTCTAGTGGATTAGGCAATTCATGTGTTTTACTTTTACATAGTATATCGCTGTAAAAATCATAAAAAAAAAGCTAAAGATTATCATCGAGATTTCGAAAATATGATAAACAAATTAACAGAATTCAATGTACGTTACTCAAATTTATAATATACATCAGTTTATAGTTTGATGTCAGTTTAAAAAATCTACAAGACCACTTAAATACAGTATTACAGAAGTTATTCTTCAGTCAGGTCTTACAGTTTTACATTGAAATACAGTTTTTCACGAGAAATAGAAAATTAGGTACAAAAGACAAAACCACTAATTTATTACTGTAATTTTACACTTCCATGGCACACGTATGCTTATCTTGCTGCACCTGTGCGTTAGCTAAGTTGAAATGGTCCCTGCTCTATTTTTCATTGCTTAATTCTTATTGTCAACTCCGTCATCATTGCCTTGGAGCCTTTGATAATTTTATTAGATACATGTATTCATACATATACATACATACATGTATTCATTCATACATACATATATATATATATATATATATATATATATATGAAGACTTCAAGGATTTTTTGCATCAAAATATTAACTCATCTTTCAAAAGTGGTTTATAATTTCAACTATGTAAAAGGATTTGTCATTATTTCATTGAACTTCGAAGTTATCACTAATGCTCATTATTCTTTTACAATGATCGAAATTTGAGAATTTTTTATCTGTACAGAAGACTGAAAATTTAATGTAAATAGTTACATATACGCCAAGTCAGTGATACTCATCAAGAGCGTCTACAGAAAAATAATCTAAAGTCTCCATCAAATTGGAATTTTTTTTTATAAGGACCAAGTTAGAAATTTCATTAACGATTAGTTTACTAATAATTTTTATATAGTCAAAAGTGAACTGAATTTCTAGGCTGCTTGCCGGAAAGTAAAAGGAAAACTGCAAAACGTTGTCTCTGAATTTCCTTTTTCACTTTCGTTGCTCAAGTCTCTCTCTTTCTATAATATTTATAATGCTAATCCTTTTTCGGATGATTAAAACTGTTTTTTTTTTTGGTTTTATATATAAAAATTAGAAGACTAGAAAATTAGAAGCAATCATAATTTTAAGATTTGACTAAATTAGAATATACATTGTTAACTGATATTCGGAGGCTGCTAGGTGGCCAGCTGGACAATCTTAATTATTATTTTTATCCTCATTCTATCTCTTCCATTATTAACAAAGCCTAATCACGTATTGTTATTTCCTTTTCATACACTGGATCAGTATTCAGTACAAGTCAATCGTTTACCCATATATTTAAAAAATGTTTATGATAACGACACAACAATGATTTTGGACATTTTCTATTGGAAAACGTAGGATCGAGGCTAACGATAAATCATCACGGATGCTTGATGATTATCATCCACTTTTTATATTTTCATTTATCTTCCTATTTCCTCAAAGATTTACGATATCACTATATATTAACGGTTAGAATGTAAAAGGTTTCTATTTCCTCTCAGAAAAAATGTTGGGTTTTATTTTAATCTGCCAAAAAAATTCGGCAGTTGCCTAGAAAATTCTAGCAAATTAGGCTTAAAAAATTAATTGAAGTTTCAAATATTTTGAGTTGGCTCTGACTAAAATTTTTTCAGCGTACCTAATAAAATGGCGGACTCTGAAAGAGCTTTGTATGAAAAGTTGGCTCCAAATTCAATTAACTCTTCTCAAATTGAAAATTCTCAAAGTCTTTTTGTTTAGCTGTTTCACCTTCCATTTCCCACCGGGGAAATTGCGCGTCGCCGAATAAAATTAATGAATTCACATCGAATGTTTTACGAAAAGCCAGATATGGCACTTAGCCTTTTCTATATTGTATTTGAAAAGATTAGGATTGAAATTATAGATACTAAACAAGCTATGCAGTTCCTTGATTGACGTTGATTAAAGGTGAAAAATTGGTCAGATTCATTGAGAAGTTCGGGACACACATCCTTGTGGGGCTTAGCATTGGTGGCAAAGATTTAGTGTTGGTGAAGCAAGACGTGTCTTCCAGCTTGGAGCCATCAGAGCTGAAGAGGCACTTGGATGAGCTTGGAAATCAATTATTCACTGGGACATGCAGCTTCCTTCCAAGGTCTAAAGACCAAAAATACAAGGTTTCTTTCCTGTTTATAATAATTAATATCAACATATTCTTCAAACAATAACCCATAAATATAAGCAACCATGATTTGATGACAGTGTATTATGATGAACATACAGGTCCCACAGGCTTTTGATGTCTTTGGTCCACAAATCGTTGCCTTCAATAGCTCTACATCAGTTTGTGCAAAAGATGTAGGTTCCACTTACTCCTTCTTCATGAATAATTCAATATTTTAATGTCTGAGAATTTTTTAAGATTGAAAATTTTGTGAAATGAAAGACCCTGAAAAAAAAAGTGCTTCTTATTCAGCAATGATTATTTAGATAATGGAACATGTAGGGAATTAGTGTGATATGCGCAAAAAGGGGAGGGGACACCCAAGTGAGCGACCATAGTGAATGGCTTCACACAGTTCCAAAGAAACCAGATGCTGTTGATTTTAGCTTCATTCCCATCACTTCTCTTCTTAAAGGTCTTCCAGGCAAAGGCTTCCTATCCCATGCCATCAACCTCTACCTTCGATGTAAGTTTTCTTTCATTTTCTCCTCATCTGGAAATTGAAGATTTTGTTATAAAACAGTATATACACAATACAAAAAATAACTTAGAAACGTTTTGAAAAATTTGGTCCATAAACATGTGAGGCATTATCAATTTAGTTCTTGAAAAGAGTAGTATATTTGTTATGAAACTATTTTATTATTAATATATAATCTGAAGACTACTAAAACTATAATATTATCATACAACGACGATATTATAGAATAATTTGATTTTTTTTTTCATGTTAAATAAGAATTTTTACTCTTTTTAAAAGTTAAATTAGTAATACTTTGTTGAAGGATCAGATTGACTATTTATCCTTAAAACTAAACCAAACATGCTTATGATAATAAATTGAACCCCACTTAAATTCCAAACCAATGAAAAACATAAATGTAAAGTATTTCTGTAAATATTTTGACTTTGAATATGTTCACCACGATTTAACATCAAACTCCATCACGCACACACAACAAACCAACATAAATGCTAAATTATAAGGAAATTTTCTTTTGGCAATTCTGTATTAATGACATGATTTTATTTTTTAACCAAACAATTGTCTGGGGGTTGAAAACTCCATCTGTGACCATTTGAAATCATGTCTCTCGGTATAGGAATTCCCTAAATGGTTGATCCCAAAAGTCAATATCATAAACAATTAATTAATATTTTATTTTTGTATTAAGATACCTTACTTCTGGTTGATGAATTGAATAAAGAATGAGACGTAATGATAAAAGTATTTACGAAATGTGATTGGTAAGATATGAGTTTTCTTATCTTTTTATTTCTCAAAATGCCGCCATATCACATGAATTCTCAACGCGTAGAAAAAGTTGTGGATAAATTAAAGTGATATTTTCTTCGGATTGACCAGATTTGGTAAAGGATGTATCATGTCGATAAGATATCTCAACTCAACGCTCATAGAATATAACTCAATCAATTCAACCAGATACAATAAAATAATATATAATCTTAGGGAAAGCTTATTTGTCTTCAAAATTGGGACAGCAGTTTTTGATTTTAACAATTTTAGCCAAATGAGAACGAAGTAAGTTCATACAAAATGCAGATAAGCCTACAATGTCAGATTTGCCAAAATTGACTTGTTCCGAAGGCACAAGATTTGAGGTCCCTTTGACAATGTTTAGCCATTCACTCCTCACATGGCTGTCAACTTTTGGTTGTTGAACAATAAAATGAATTAAATTCATTTGGAATGCAGATAAGCCTCCCATGTCAGATTTACCCTACTTTCTTGACTATCAAGCACACAAGCTTTGGGCTCCCGTTCACAATGATCTTCCACTGTGTACAGCCACCAACAGAACCACCTCTTCACCTTCTCTCAGTTTCAACTTGATAGGTCCCAAGCTTTATGTAAACACTTCAAAGGTACATTCAAATGATTCCCTATAAAAAATTACACTTTCTTGTCAACTTCTGCCTTAGTAACTATCTTAATCATAACAGGTAACAGTTGGTAAAAGGCCAATCACAGGGATGCGCTTGTTTCTTGAGGGAATGAAATGCAACAGGTTGCTTTCACACTATTACTGTTTATTCTTTGGCTTACTTACATGTTTATCTATCACAGTTTGTCTTCTAATTTAATCCAAATATGTTAGAGGACCAATTGATGCAATTAAGGTGGTAGAAGTCGTAAAATTGATGCATGATAGACTAAAAGTACAATCAAGTCTTAGTTCTGTCTAACCATCATTTCTAGCTAAGAATGTTTGGTCAATGAGTGGTGCTCACAAGGATGTCTGGTGACACAGGTTAGCCATACACGTTCAACATCTATTGAACACTCCAATAATGCTTAAGGACAAAATACAGGACACCCCAATATGGTCAGAAGAAATCAGTGATGACCGTTTCTTTGAAGCAATCAATGGGAAGAAATTTTCCCATGTATGTACAGCACCAGTAAAGTATGATCCTAGATGGAGCTCTGATAAGGATGTGGCCTTTATAGTCACAGGTGCACAACTTCATGTGAAGAAACATGAATCAAGGAGTGTCCTTCATCTGAAGTTGTTGTTCTCTCAGGTGTCTAATTGCGTTGTTGTAAAATCAAGTTGGACACAGGGCTCTTCTGGGTTATCACAGAGGTCTGGCATTTTCTCATTAATAAGCACTTCAATTTCGGGTAAAGATGAAAAAAAACCAGTAGTGGTTTTGGACTCAAGTGTGTTTCCAACAGGACCCCCAGTGCCTGTGCAAACACATAAGCTGTTGAAATTTGTAGACACCTCACAATTGTGTAAAGGTCCACAAGATAGTCCTGGCCATTGGTTGGTCACAGGTGCAAGGTTGGTCTTGGACAAGGGTAAGATATGCTTATGGGCTAAGTTCTCTTTGTTAAATACTGGTTCATGACATGTCCAAGTGAAAAATGGAAAAAGCAAGGAAATTTTTTATATGTTATATATTTCTCTTGTAAATGATGACCTGCATAGATATCCTAAAAGTATGGATGTGTCCTTGTTTGGTCAATACTTTTAGCAGAGGTAGTTATAGGAACAATGATTTCTTTCATTTGTATTGTAAGTAGCTTCTAACAAAATAAAAGAAAGAGAGTACAATTTTGTTTTTCTAAATTCTAATTAGGTAAATGAAATCTCCCAATTTTTTCATATTCACTATCACACTTTCTCACCATTTTAAATCAGTGCTTTGTTTAGAATTTAAAAGTAACTTTTGTTATTTAGTAAAAATAATATTATAACTTAAAGTATTGTTAACTTTTAAAGTCAACCAGTTCAAATATTTTTTGTTTTTTAGATTTTGTATTGTGTAAATCACATTTACTGAATGCTTTTATTTCTACCTCTTATTAAGTAATTCTCGTCTGTAAATCATCTTGAATTATTTGAGAAAGTCATGCTTACTCTTAATCTTTAATTGTTAATGTATTTCAAACATATATACATCATCAATCAATATAAACCTTATTTTTCCTTTTTCCTCACTTTAAACTTGATGACTTTTTTCTGAAACACTATTTTTATTTAATTTTTTTCATTTATATGAAATATATTTATTAAAATACTTTTCTAAAACTCGATTAATAATTTAATTTTTAATTTTTATTTAATCACCTAATATCTTATATGAAAAGTTTATAACTATTATAATAATTATTTTAACATTAAGATAAACAATATAAAAGCTTGATTATGGAAATTAAATTCATAATAAATATAGTTATTGATTATTTTAATAAAAACAATCTTGCTTTTTTTTTTTTTATTTGAGGGAAAAACAGGTTTTATTCTGTTCAAACCCCTTTATGACAGCGTGAATCTGATTCGGATTATTTAATTTGCGTTCACATGTGCACATGGTGACGTGCATTTTTCTGGTTAGCAACTGAGACACCTTAACAATTTACAATTTATGGTATAAAATCGTTTCAGAACATTGCATTCATTAGTTGGCATGAATTTGTTGACTTTCTGGAACTGCATATCAATCCTCTTTTTGGTTTTTGCTATCTTCTTCTATTCTCACACATATCCTTCAACTTCCTCTCTCATGGCTGAACAATCTTCCAAATCCATTTACGACTTCACTGTCAAGGTTCGTTCTTTTTATTGCATCTGCTTAAAAATTGTTGTCTGCTCATACCCATTTGTTATTTCTCACTGATTACTTGAAAGTCTGTGTCTTGCTCCTGCCCAATTGCTTTCTTACTCTAATTGCTTGGTGGGTGGGTGAAGATACTCTGTGAAAGATGAAATAGATTAACAAAAGTGCACACTAGTATGGAATAGATTAATAAAAGTGAACACCTAGAAGATTTAATTATATTTTTGTAGCTTCTGATTATATATTTGTGTATTTTAATGATAAAGGAGCTTGCTGATCAAATTTTCTTTTCAATTCATGACATATCTGTTTCACCAAGATTGTAAAATTTATATTTGTTTTTCTCAATGTTTATTGTAATATTAAATGAAAATTAATTGAGTTTGAGTTCAGATTGTTTTCTGCCGATTATTGATTTGTGTATTGTGTCTAATTCTGTACAGCGTGTTTGTTCTGTCCTACCAAAATTTTTGGGACAAGCTTGGTTGATTTTTGAGTTGCTGATTTTATTGTTATTGCTCATCCGCCAATGGTACTTAACTGCTTGGATGAAGTTTTTTTTTTTGATAATTTATTTTTGTTTCTGGTGTGAACTATATTTACAGGACATCCGTGGAAACGAAGTGAGTCTGAATGATTACAGTGGGAAGGTTATACTGATTGTGAATGTTGCCTCACAATGGTAACATAATTTGATTGATTCACGCTGATAAATTAATTTTGGGTCACATTTCTTTTATCCTTATACTAATTTTACCTATGTAATTTTTTTTATGAATCTCTGTTTGACCTTATTTATCTGTTACTGTTAATCCATGTTCTTTATATTGCTCTTCTTTCTTCCACAAATTCACTTTCAGCTAGCAAGTTTATGGAAGCTGTAAAAATTCACATGTGCTATATGGACTGTAGGAAAATGTTGTATGGTTGTTATACATGTGTGAGAGAGACATAATTAGACCTTTGCTAGTGAATTTAACCTGAAATAATCCTTACAGGGTATACAGATATTCAAAAGGCATAGATTTTTGGACTGAAACATAGGTTTCTAGGTTGGATGATGCTACACAACATTTTGTTTCTTAGTAACCGTCTGCTTAAGAAGATACAATATATGGCATTGGTATTATCAAGATCTGTATTATGTGTTTCATGTATGATATCTGCTATGACTTTTTTAATGTTATTAAATTAGAAAATATAAGCTCAATGGTCAGTAACAGTTGTATCCAGTTCAGGATAAGTTGGAGTAGGATTGATTGGCATGAAAATGTAACGACTTACTCACGGTGTGTTATTTGATTAAGGTTTTTAAGACCAAGGGTCCACTTAGAAAAGATGATAAAAAATTGTCCAATTAAAATAGGTAGAGGATGAGCAAAGAGAACATTAGGAACCCTGTTTAAAGAAAATTTGGTTTAAATGGTTTTCATGAAATTTTGGTTTCTGATAGAGTTCATCGGCATTGTTGGATCCATTTATCTAACACCACCTAGTCAGATAAGGCTTGGTATTATTGTTGGTTTAGAATTAGCTGATTACTTGATACTATCCTTTCCCTCCAATTTTATTCGTCTGTAACCAATAATATTTAGTTCACTTGTGCAGTGGTTTGACACAGACAAATTACAAAGAGTTGAATGTATTGTACGACAAGTACAAGAATCAAGGTAAACACTTGAACAAAAAAGGAAAAGAAAGAAATTTGTCAACTATATTTATCATGATGTGAATTTGTATAACTGAAACTTCCGAGTGGTCTCCATCTCCAGGATTTGAAATCTTGGCATTTCCATGCAACCAGTTTGCGGGACAGGAGCCAGGAAACAATGAAGAAATTCAGGAAGTTGTTTGCACTAGGTTCAAAGCTGAATTTCCTATCTTTGATAAGGTGATTTCTGATAAGTGACAACCAACCTATATTAATTTGCTCTATTCTGTTCCCTTTTATGTGTACTACTCTATCTTGGCCTGACATGAGGTATATTTCCCTGCATCGACACTGTTTATGCATGTGGAATATTTGTTTGAATACTGCTCCATGTGTCATTTTACATGAAAATGATCCTAAAATAGTTCATTGCAGGTTGAAGTCAATGGGAAGAATGCAGCTCCCCTTTACAAGTTTTTGAAAGAGCAGAAAGGAGGAATATTTGGAGATGGTATCAAGTGGAACTTCACAAAGTTCTTAGTAAACAAAGAAGGGAAGGTTGTGGAGAGATATGCACCTACCACCTCACCCTTGAAAATCGAGGTTAGACGTGCTATAAGTGCTTATATATTTTAAGTTGGATTTCTATGTATAATACTGATGCAACCAAAAGGGATCAATTTTAACTTCAGTAAATGTTGGATTGATATTTGGGTTACTGGCATAAATGTTACTTGTCCAGTGTCATGTAATAAGATTAAGATTGTATGCCAGTTAAGTTATATTTTTCCTCTTGCAGAAAGACATTGAGAAGCTCTTGCAATCTTGAGTGCCAAAGATTTGATTATATAGAACATATAATGTTGCACAGGTTAGTTTTACTATCATTTACTTTTCAACACTACCTTTCTTCTTGATGAGTATTGTGTTATGGGAGCTTAACCTATACAAATTGTCTTGTAAATTCTCAATCTTGAATATGCTATAAACACATTCATGTGTTAAATAGTCCACAGTTGTTCATCTCAAAGTAGATTCTCTAATTGGGTTTAGTGTAGAAAATTTGCTTACTCACCTAGTTAGTCTACCTTCAAATTATTTGAAAAGGCCATGCTTGTCCTTAACCCTCCCCTTTAATTGTGTATGTATTTCAAACTTTTGTCCCCCATGTACGATTGAAACGATCATATCTATTTCAGATTACTACTGATAAGAAAACTACAATACCTTAAGTTTGTCCTTTGTTCTTTTTGTGCAGGAAATAGGTAATTTGTCCGGTGCTTTCCAAGGACAAGTAGCAACTATGCAACTATATATGTATATCATCAATCATTATATATCCTGGAAAAGTTTTAAAATATCTATATTGTGTATTTGGATTATTCAATAAGTATGAATTGGAGTTATCACTCTGTTATCAAAACCATTAGATAATATATTTGGATGCATGTTTATGCTATTATTCTGCATGATCCATACGCCATTGATTATATATTACATAGCTTCAGATTATGCAATTATCTTCTTAGTTTTGAACTTTGTTTAGTCTCCATAATATGTATAGAAGAAAGAAATAAGAAGATAAAATGTACTGTGCTTTTCTCATGAATCAATAATAGACCTTGGACTTTGGAGAAGTTAAATGAGTAAAACTTCTGTAAAAAAATCAAATATTTCAATTTAATGTTTTCCCTTTTATTTTCACATAGAAGTTTATTTAAAACATTTCAGTTATTTGGTGAAGGTATTTTCACTTTCAGAATTTATGCGTTATTAGATTGTAGAGTCATTTGATGTCGTAGAAGTACAAGACCAATGACATAATCATCTTATATTATTGTTTTTTTATTGGTTTAATGTAGCTTATAACTTATATTAAGTGCTATAACATCTAACGTCAACAACTATTTAATAATTTTTTATGATGGTGTAAGAAATTCTTCAAATTCATGTGTTATGTTTCTTGTTAACGTGACTGAGATTTACGACAACTATTTAATAATCTGTTAACCAAAGTTTCAGGCAACTTATGGATATTTTGAAATATTTCATGATAAAAGTTCCAAGTGTACCACATGATTTGAATTAGCGATGGGCATAAGTTCTGACTCACTTTTAGACTAATAGATGGAATAGTTTTTCTTCTTTGATGTAATTTTTAAAATTGTAATGTGTGAAGTTAAGATTTCTAAAATGACAAAATTATGTTTTTCAATTTTAGGTCAAGATATATTATTTTGATTGATTTTTTGGTGAAATGGTATTCAAGACGGTTTGACATTTTAATTTAAAGATTTTTTTAGAAAAAAAAGATGAAAATTTGAGAATTTTGCATGGTAAAATAACTTCATTATGAAAATTGTATGTTAGCCTATGGTAATAATTGTGTTATTCATAACATTTTTGATATTATAGTTCTTTCAATATACATGTGCAAATTTTAAGAAACATTTAAATTTATCTTATATAATAAGTTAAGTTACATACTGTAAATACAATACGAATTATATATTCATAAATATTTCTTAATTATGACTTAATTAAAAAAAAAGCGTTCATTTTAAGTAGCAAACAAGTTAACAAAATAATTATATAAACTTGAAACATAAGCATTTATTAAAAGAAATGTTTTGAAAAATTAATATCTTATTTTATATTTTAATTTTGGATGGTTATACTATACTTGTATTCTATTTTTTTTTTCCTTAAAATTGGTTATTTTTCGTATTTACCTTTTTTTTTTTTTACATCAACTCTTTAATTCTAAACGATGCGTTTAAGGGTTTAAGGCTGTCAGTGGGTTATCACCATTGTTGTCTTCCTCAGTCATCGTTGGCCAAGAACGCAGATTAGCCATCACTGTGAGTAAGCACCCAGCAAGTTGGAAAAAGAAAATGCAAGTTTTGGGCACAAAATTTCTTCGTAGTTGAGAACAGGACAACAATTGTGTCTGCGAATTTTGATTTCTAAGGTTATTTTGTTACGTCATCTTTTCTAATAACTCCCAAAATGGCTTCTGCAATATTCAGAAGCTTTCAAGTTCATCCTTTTCTGCTTTATCCAACAACGTTACTAAGACGAAGAAATGGGGTTTATCATTTGACGACGAAAGCCACCCAATCTCAAACAGACACCCCACAGCGGCAACCTCAGACAAAAGTTTCAACAAGCAGCACCCAGTCCAAAAAGCTTGACAAAATACCAAAAAACTATGAAGCTATCATTGGGATTGAAACACATGTTCAGCTCTCCACTCAGACCAAAGCCTTTTGTGGTTGCCCTTACCATTATGGTTCTCCACCAAACAGCAGCATTTGCCCCATTTGCATGGGCTTGCCGGGTGCTTTACCTGTTTTGAACTCCAAGGTCATTGAGTTTGCTGTCAAATTGGGCCTTGCTCTTAACTGCAACTTGGCTTTCAACTCCAAGTTTGATAGGAAGCAGTATTTCTACCCTGACCTTCCAAAAGGGTACCAGATTTCTCAGTTTGATGTGCCAATTGCATCAGCTGGTTTTCTTGATGTGGATATTCCAGTTGAGTTTGGCGGGGGCCACAAGAGGTTTGGCATTACAAGGGTTCACATGGAAGAGGATGCAGGAAAGCTCCTACACGCAGAGAATGGAAATTACTCACAGGTTTTGTTTCTTTACCATTGTTTCAGTTTGCAAGTTGCAATCTTATTGAGCTTCTGTTTGGATAGATTCTCTTTGTAAGTACTTATAAGAGGGGGAAAATAAGATAAAAATGAATTTTTAACGTATAAAATAAGTTAAATATTGTCTTCTGCAGAATTTGAAATTAACTTGTGATGAAACAAACGAGAGTATTTCTATAATAACCTATTTATAAATCAATTTTAACATAAGAAAATTTTAAGTTATATTACTTCTTATTTTCTTCTCTTGCAAACATTTATTGAGAAGTTTATTCAAACATAACCTTAATATGTCTTTTTTATTTGTTTTATATCCAAGTTTAAGGTACCCTTCATTGTGTACCATTGACAGACTGCATTTGTTCAATAATGCATTTATGTTTATTTGAGCAAATCTTTGTACTGTATCAGTTTTCACATATTTGTTTGATGAATAATTCTTATTTTGGAACACATTTATCGGTCAGTTTCATTCATTGACGTGAATACCAAAGACCAAACAAGTTTTATCTATGATATAAACATGTTAAAGTTAGTGGTGTTTCATGACAGGTTGATCTTAATAGGGCAGGGGTACCTTTGCTTGAGATAGTATCTGAGCCTGATATGAGAAATGGTATTGAAGCAGCAGAATATGCTGCAGAACTACAGAGGTTAGTGAGGTATTTGGGAGTGAGCAATGGAAATATGCAAGAAGGTTCCCTTCGTTGTGATGTAAATGTATCAATACGACCTATCGGGCAATCAAAGTTTGGGACTAAGGTATTTCTTCTATATAAATAATTAAAGGTGTTTTATACACATATTATTGGACTTCTGGAATTTGCACTTTGTGAAATTGTTAGGAAGCATGCTAAAATCGCATGGAGTTTGTTTATACTCGTCAATGTCATCCCTACTCTAATTAGTCATTGTTACCAGAGAATCTTCGTTCAAGTTGAGTTTTCTACCTGCAATCATAAGAATGGAAGATATTAAGAATATAGTTTACAGATAATGTGTACTACCAGACATGGAAAATATTCTTTTCAACAAAAACTCAATGAGTTTTTGTGTGTCAATTCTTGATCAGTTCTGTTTGCACCAAAGCGTAGCTTAGACAAGCATGATAATCTTTTTTGGGTAAATTAAATTGTACTACCCTTACATTTTTAAAAAGCCATTTGTCAGAATACTTTTGTGTTTTGATGTCTTGTGAAATAGATGTCTTTGTAAGCAATAAACCAAAAATGTAAAATTGTAGGTGTTGCTTACCTTAGCATGACATGTTCTCAATCAATGTATGCGATTACTATGTTCTTCTTGGCTAGTAGATTATAATCCGAAATTATCAATGTGGTTTCCTGTTCTCTAAGAAATCAATTACTTGCACAGAATTTTGGGTTTCTATAAATTAACCTCAAAGAATGAAATAAAGAGTAATTGCTTCAAGCAGTTCTCTTGTGGATGAGAAAATTGAGTATTGTCATATTATTGCAAATTTCTATTAAAAAAGTGACTTTTCATTGCCTAACAGGAATGAAGTGCCACAAAGTCTATTATGTTTTTGTTGCAGTGCAGTATGAACACACTATATATTACAGATTAGCAGCTAATATGGTCAATTGTTACTGGCAGGTTGAAATAAAAAATTTGAACTCATTTTCTTCAGTGAGTAGAGCAATTGATTTTGAAATTTCAAGGCAGGTGCAACTCCATAGTCAAGGCCAGGAAGATCAGATAGTACAAGAAACTCGGTTATGGGAAGAAGGCTCTCAGGCTAGTGCTATAATGTGTTCTTATATTTTTTGTTTATAGCTTAGTGTAACAAGTGCAAGATTGTGTTTTCATTTTTCTGTCTTCAGACTAGGATTCTTAAGTAACTTGTTTTTCTGTTTAGAGAACAATTACAATGAGGAAAAAGGAAGGGCTTGCCGATTATCGATATTTTCCAGAACCAGACCTCCCAGCAGTAATTCTTTCTCAGGAATATGTTGATGATATAATAGAATCTTTACCAGAGCTCCCAGAAATTAAGCGGAGAAGATATGAGCAGATGGGCTTAAGCATGCAAGATGTTCTTTTCCTGGCTAATGATAAAAATGTGAGTTCTCTGTGGTTATGTACTGACTGAAAATAGGTGAATTTAATAAAACAATGTACTAAAGATTTAGATATAAATGTTTAAAAGAAATAATAAGTAAACTATCTACTAGATGTCCTTCATCCCAGTATTGTATAATTATTGTTAGGAAATGTACTTAAGATTTGACAACACCCAAGAAAAAAAATCTAAAAGTGATAATGTTATGTTGATATAAATAGGAAAATAATGTTAGTTAATGTAAGGAAGCTAAAATACTGCAACTACTGTAAACTACAAAGAGACTATGAAGAATATAAAACTGCCATTGCTACTAAATAAAATGGTCTAATAAAATGCCCCCTCAATCAAGTACATTACACGATAGAAGCTAAATAGTAGATGCCAATTATTACCACAAATGGTCTAATATGGTTTTTTTCTTCTGAATTGATGTATTAGATTGCAGAATTTTTTGATGCAACTCTTGCAAAAGGTGCTGATCCAAAGCTAGTCGCAAATTGGATAATGAGTGATATTGCTGCTTTCATGAAAAATGAAAAGTTAACCATAAATGAAATAAAGCTTACACCTGAAGAGTTGTCTGAGTTGATAGCTTCCATCAAAGGTGGAACCATTAGTGGCAAGATTGGGAAGGAGGTATGTTTGCTTTGGCACTAATGAGGGTGCAGTACCCTAAGCATCCCTGATTCTCACACAATTTTAAAACATTAAGTTGCTCTACTTTCTAGTTTTTGCACTGATTTGTTCATATGCTTTACTACAGGTGAAAGTCAGTCATGTTAGTGTATTCTTACTATGGACCAAACCAAGTGTGGGAATTCGTTTATAAATATGTTGATCTCTAAATTTGGGCTTTAATCATTAGACCCTTAATCATCACTGAACTTTAATATTTTGTTCCTGTTCAAAACATGTCATATTATTATACCTATGTATAATGTGCCATGTAAATATGGTAATTAGGAAACTTGGATCTTTGATTTATCACACTCATTTTGTTACCATTTTTGAAATATAGTTATGATACAGTTTTCAGTATATGCTTCTCTTTGATCTTGCCACGGTTCCTTCCTTTTCTACTTATTTCTACATGTCTGGTTTGACTTTGAATAAGACTGTCTCAATGAAATGGAAAACAAGAAAAGACAATTGAGCAGTTGTGGCTGAATTATTTAAATTTGGGCTTATGTTGCATTCTGTATTTTTTTCATTGTGTTCATTTGTTTGCAGGTATTATTTGAGCTATTAGCTAAAGGTGGAACTGTTAAGGACCTCATAGAAAAAAAGGACTTGGTTCAGGTAAGTTGTAAAATTAACCATTACTGAAGTTTTTACTGTGTATTGTGTTTTTGACAGAACTCAACAAGAGTCAACATAAATGCTTTGATACTGAAGCACAAATTGCTAGCTTATGAGTTCAAATACAAATTTAGCAACTATACTGGGTTTAGATTTTGTGGCGTATGGGATGTTATTGAGTTTTAAATTTTTTATTTCAAAAGAAAAACTTGAATTGTTCTGAGGATTCCATGGGAAACCTCTGCTCTGAGACTGCATCTTTGACATTGGTTGTTGATGCTGAGAAAGAACGAAAATATTGTAACCGGCTTTTGTCTTTGGAAATGACAGATAGTAGATCCCAATGAAATTGAAAAAATGGTGGAGAAAGTGATTGCTGAGAATCCAAAACAAGTGGAACAATATCGAGGAGGCAAAACTAAACTACAGGGTTTTTTTGCCGGCCAGGTATGAACATGTAGGAGTGGAAAGATTTTTCATGGTTTCTTTTTTCCTTTTCATATCTCACTAACTTTTGCTTGTCCAAATGCAGGTAATGAAATTATCTAAAGGAAAGGCAAATCCAGGTCTCCTAAACAGGATCCTCCTGGAGAAATTGAATTCTAAGAGCTGATGATAATAGATTGTTATATCTACACTCATTACTCTGCTTAGCATTATTTCCAACTTGTTAAGTGGTGATCCTTGATAAAACTGTTATGCAGCCAATAGACAAATTGGAAATGACAAGTGATGATGAAAAGCTCTTGTGTGCTCATTTCTTGCCAAACTAATTGGTTCTATTGGATGCATATTTTAGCTGATTTTTGAAATAAACAGTGTATATTTTGAGTTCTAAAAGTGGTATAGGATTTCTGCTTCAACTGTTGAGATAGAAGTGCTCCATCCTATCTGTTTTCTTCGGTAGGAAACACAAGCATTATGTGGTGTGCTTTATAAGTACAAGATTTCCAAAAGCATGTGATTTATATTTATATTTCCAATAAATTTATGGCTTAAAAGTTTCTTGGCATATCTCATGTATTTGGCATTTAACAAGTATATTTTGGTATTATTACCTTGTCAAAACAATATCAAGAGCATAAATGTATTTGGTTTCATGTCTGTTATTCTGTAACATCCATAGATGTGTGTCCCAAGGCAAAACAAGTTCGTGTGTTTGGTTAGACTGCGTGATGAAGAAAGAAAACTCTGTAAATGTCCATGTTAACGGTAACTCTCGTGGAGCTTGTTTTAGCATGTAGAAAACGTCTTTAATATATATGAAAAAAATGTTGCTTTAATATATATCTATAGCAGCTAAAGCAACCATTGATCTTATCGTGTCATGGCTTGCAACTAAGGGAAAAACTTAAATGTAGCTGATTTCATATTGTTGCTTTTATCCTTTTATCACCAATTGTTCCTTGTAAATGTCAACTTCACTGTTTTCTTTTAACTTTATCTTAAACACCCATATTACATAAATATTGTTGACCTTTAGGAATATCACATAGTTGACATGTGTCATTTCTTTCAATGACATCAATTTCATTATCCATTACTTTTCACCATTTTTCTTCCTTGATAACACTATCGTATGTTGCATGTGATTGTTGGAGAAATTCTTTCAAATGCACAAACGAATGCAGTGTATTCTTTCTCATCATTTTCATCTAGTAACACTTGGATAGGTTGCTACCAAGTCCAATACCAAGTGTTCTCTTTATCAAAGAGAATATCCCTGCCAATGACAACATTTTTATACAAGGATTAAACAATTTATAAGCTTTGGATGTTTCACTTACATCTTTCATCGGTAAAACTTCAAAATCTCTCAAGGTTTAAAGTTGCGCGCTTCACTCTAGCAAAACCTTATTTTTTTCGATTCCCAAATATCCTCTTAAGTATATTTGCAAGGAATAGTTTCCAAAATTAGACAAACAATAGCCTTGAAAAGATAATCTGTTGCTTTCAAATCTCTGGATTTTCTTTTCTCAAATTCTGTTTTTGGTGCATCTGTCAACATCTGGTGATGATTCTTGAATCCAAGATTCAACAACTATCCAATATTTTTAAATCGTAAGAAATTCTCCATAAGTATAATACAACAGTTGCAATGAGGTCTCAGTAGTTGTGTTTTGAGTCACACGTTTCACTGGTTTTTAATTTCCAATACCACAGATAAATGTCAAAGGGGCGATACAACGTTGTAGAGAAAAATGTGTTCCTCTAATCATTTAAAAGAATTAACTGTGCCCCAAAAATAGGTCACTACATTACTGACCACACTTCATAACAGCCCCAAGGAACTCCACATAATTTTAAAAACTGAAAATCTACTAGAAAGTAACAGCAAAACAACACAATATGGAGTAAAATTCTCCCTCAGATTGGTGAACAACTGAAAACAAATATTATTTTATTTATTAGCAATATTTTAAACATACTCTTATATAACCGCTAACCAGCTTCTTTAGCCATTTGTATTTACTTCCACACAACTAATTCGAATAAACAAAACTGATTTGTCTGTTTTTTATTCCAAATGGCACTTTGCATAAAGTTTTCAACAATCATTAATAGGAGAAGAAAGTAAATAAGTCAAAAAAATCAATGCATGTTATAGTATTTCCTATCTATTTTCTCTTAAAGTTATATGTAACTTAATATAAATTTATAAAAGAAATAGACGGTTTTATATCATGCTAATATGCAAAGTTCGAATTTAGTCCTTAAAATACTGTTTAGCATTTGTGAAAATGTGTTAAGTAAAATCCCTATTTCTGTAAACAAGCCACTAAAAGAAGGTAATTTTCAGAAAGTGAAAAACAAACGTCATATAAAGCTGGTAAATCTAATCTAGTTTGGAAAATGCAGTAGTAGGAGAGGGAACAACAGAATTACTTTAAGAAAGGGAAAATCATACTTATTACATATCGTTTTTCCCTGCGTACTATAAAAAAAATATAAAGAACACTAAATGCTCTTACATAGCACTGCAACCGTTGCTGGGAGATAGAAATTGAGAAGGCCATAAAAGCTATGCATAATCAATTAGGTTTGACATATGTGTTGTCCTCTCTAAACTTGGCGATTTGACTCCGTATCATTCCCTCAACATGAGGTTGGACAAACATGTGGGTGCTATCCAAGACATGTATTATGAACTTATCAGATGCAGGAAATGAAGCATTCATATTGATGATATATTGTGCCATGGGAATGTCACTGCACAACACAATTTAGCCAATCATTGATGCAGAATACAGAAATGAAAGCAAAAATTAATTAAAAGTAAACCATGTTCACTCCAACCATGGTAATTTGATATCCCATCAGTGACTGGTTGTTTTCATGTGGAAAAGAGAAATACACAATTATAACTGTTGTTAACATTAATAAACCAAAACTTATGGCAAGAGGTTTTTTACCCATGTAAGAAGGAGAAAACCAGTCCTTATAGTTTTAGCATGTAGAAGTTCCGACAATAGGTAATTGTAAAAATAATCATTTGAATATTTGGCTAACTACAGTCATAATTATGCAACTTTCCAAGAGGTGATACCAGGAAATGAAGACTCCTTTGGTGGCATTGACCATGGTGTATAACCTTCCTGGAAAGAAAACTAAGACAAGTTAAAACAGACACCATAACATTCGTCATCGTTGTAGATAGTAAATAATAACTAGCTTATTTGATACAGAGCTAAAAATGCTTTACAAAGCTTCTCTTAAAACATGCTTATCCAAACAAGCCATAATCTGCACCCTGTGATTTTCTTACAACAAAATTCATGATTATCAAATCGAACATTAATTATTCTTTTCTCCATACATCACAAGTTCAATGAACTATTATGATCACAAATTAATCTAATCTTGCTAAGATGAAATAAAAAAGAATTAAATGAATTGAACTGAGTAACTTAACATTAGGAATGAAACGATGTGATCTTATCGGAAAAAAAAAAATGGTAAAAGGATGCAAAAGCTTGACATCATCGCACGAACTTCGCTACCTCAATTATAATGCTCTATAGATTTGGCACAACAGCTAAAGCTCCAATCCGCAATGGCGAAAATTGTGGTAGGTTTTACATGAAAGGGAATTTCAGAGAAGAAAACCGCGCAAGCTATCGGGCCTTCCAGGCCCACGTCACAAATGGGAGTTTCATTTTGCACTCCACATATTTCTTTGCATCACTCCATTTTTTTAAGAATAATATTTCTGGAATTTATCTTTAAGAGAGTAATACAATTGTTTTACAATAAATTATGTTATTTAGATAAAGAATTTTAAGAGGAATTAAAATTTAAAATTTTCATGAAAGTAATTACATTACTTAAAAAGTAGATAATTTTAAATTTAACCTAAAAAGTAAAAGTTTGAAAATTTTCAAATATTCAAATTCATATACTTTTATCTATTCTTTTTAATTTGACTTTAATTACATATTTGTCAACATAAGTAAAATCCAAGTACTGTGGAGATAACAATTTTTCAATTAATGTCAACTAAAACCTTTTTTCAATTAATGTCAACTTAAATTTTTATTATTATAAATCGTTATTATTTCATGTTTAAAATTAACTAGAATTTTATCGATTAATATTAAGATATTACCGTCTGACCAATGTGAAATATAATTTTTTTTTCAATTAACATCCATTATGATTTACTTTTAATGTCTATAGATATTGTTTTTTTCTCATCAACACGAATTTATTATTTATCAATAGTTTGTTTCAATTATTTAAATGATTATTGAAAAAAAATTCAACCAACATGAACTGTTATGGTTTGATATTTAAATAATTTTACATATTTATAACGGAATTGGGTGATAATTGAAAAATTTATGTAAATAAGAAAATTAAAATTTAATAAACTTAAATATACTTATCAAACAAAATATTTAAAAATAAAATAATTTAAAATAATATAGATTCAACTTTAATATTTTTAAATACAGCAGAAATTAGAAAATGTTAAATTCTTTTATTTTTTATCTCATAATCCTACACTTAGTTGTAAAAGTGAAAATGTGTATTATCTAATTTTATTATCTATACATTCATGTTATTTCTTCTCCCATCAACATTATTTTTTTATTGTGATTTTTTAATTTTTTAAATATATTATTCAATATATATATTTCTTATTTTGACGACTTTGTTCCTTTATAAAATCTATAGTAATATATATATATATATATATATATATATATGTCACAATATATAATTAAACATATAATAAGATACCTTATTTTGTAGAAATTACAAAATATTATTTAAAATAAAATAAATGATATATTCATAAAAAACTGTGAAAATATTTTCATACATTTATAGATAAAGATGAATATATGTTGAATGAATCATAATTCCGATTTAGGAACACTTTGGTATAGTTGTATGATCAAATTTTATTTTATTATCGTAATTTTGTTTTAAAAAAATTATAAGATAAAGTATTTAGGTGTAGTTTTAACACACAAATTTATTCGAAAATTGGATAGTATGTTTTCTTTTAGTTTGAAATATTAATTTTATTTTATATTGTTCCTTTAGCTCAAAATATTATACTCCATACTATTCGTTGAGCTAAAATTTGTTACATGACTTAGATTTTATTATTTCATTTGTTGTTAGTTTAGATGTACAATATGAGTTTAATAATCATGTAATATCATTAATATAAACAAATATATGTAATAGTTTTGTTTTTCTTTTAACTTTTATTTTTATTTTTTTTCTATTTTAATTACACAATTTTTTATTCTGAGTTTGGGTAAAAGAGAAATTTCTCATTGAAATATTCATTTTAAAAAGACAGGTTATATCTATGGGTAAAATGAAAACAATTAGTGAGTAACAAAAAAAATATTAAACATTGTTCCTGCTACCTTTCACCTTCACCTTAACATATATATTTCAATATAATAATTTGAATTATATTGATTTAAATCTCCATTAAAACATGTACGGTAGAAAAATATTTTAACTCTTCGTTCTATAAATTAAAGAAACTATTGACACTAAGAATAACAATGAATTAAGGAAGGAAATGAACTATTTTAATAGTAATAGTAATTTTATATTCTTCACAGTTTTTTTATTCAGTTGCGGCAACTTTTTGACTTCTTAACTATGTATTAAGCAGTAGTCTGTTAATTATACTAGACTATTCTTTCTTATGGGGACTATCATCACCGGTTTCGGCTTCTTCATCAGAATCATGACCTATCTCACCTTTTTCATCTTCTTTCAAGCTATCAAGATTTATCCCTATGCGTTTGAAGTATATATGATGTCGCATCATAGGTGACAAGAAATGATTTTTCTCGAAAAAAACCTCATACTTAAATAAGGGTTTAAACCAATAATCGCAAGCTCCATGTCTAAAAGCCTTCTCTTGGGAAGCCAGAGTACGATCCTCAGACATCACTGCAGATGGTTAAACAGTCAAAAGTTGAAAACTTAAGTAAAAAGGTAAAAGATTAGTTACTTACTAATGAAAGGAACATCAATTGCTTCGTCATCAAGAAACTCCAGAAATTCATAGCCATTGATCTCTGGCATATTGAGTTCCATGATAATCAAATGACAGTCTATTTCTTTTTCTGCCAAAAGTTTGACCGCATTTGAAGATTCAGAGCATATCTTAGCTGCACACAGCTCAAAAGCATAAGAAAAAAAACACAAATATTTCTCTTAAAGAATGATGACGAATAAAATATTGTATATATCTAACCTTGATGAGAATTCTTGTTGCATGATTTCTCGATGAATTCAAGAACTTTGAGGTCAGTATCAATGGCAAGGATAGTAAGATTTGTTGATGGAAATTTAGGCATGGCAGACATGTCAATTGAAGAAGAACTTCCGGCCATCACTCTCCACTATCACCTTATATCAGGAATGGAGAAAGCAAAGGAAAGAAATAAATACATATGGCATGGTATAACAAAATCCAAACAGCAAAAATCAAATTAAAAAAGATTTCACCCAACCCATCAAATAAATATATACCGTTAATGCTTTTAAAACTCCTTTTTGTATATAATCAATCAAGAATAATTTTATAACATGTAATATATAATAATTATAATACGTGGGTGAGTCAATAATATTTTGTTTATTTATTATTAAAACTAATAATAAATAATACATGTTAATTATAATATTAAATAATTATTTTAATATATAACAATTAATATTAACTTTTATATATACTTAATATATAATAATATATTTTAATTAATAATACAAGCTTTGTTGATTCATGTTATAAAACCAAAATGCATATTCCATTTACACATTAAAAGCATTTAAGAGATCACATAATCACACATTAACATATTCTCAACTAATTGGATAAAAATATAAAATATGAATAGTTTTAAAATTAAAATAATAAAATTTACAAAATTAAATATTAAAAATTAATAATGAAATATTTATTTAAAACTTATACATTTTATATTAAATTGTAATCTCTGAAAAGTACAATAAAAGGTCCAAAATTTCAAAGGTATAGTTTAACTAGCCTACATCCGATATCCACCTCTAACTTAACATTAACTTAAAAAGATATAAGAAACAATTACTGAAATCTCCATAAAAAAAAATCTACTAAGTAGAAGAATCTTTTAACTCTTCATTGTATAAATTAAAGAAACGAACCACTGTCATCATAACAAAAAAATAATATAGAGAAAATATTAAAATTTGGATAAAATAAGGAGACCTCTCAATTTTTAGTTAGTTTAGGGTTTTTAAAAATCATATTAAAAACGAGCCATTTAAATTTTGATCTTGACAAATGTCCCTTAAATCTTTTCTTTCTTTCTTTTGTGGCATTGACACAGTGAACACATAGTTAATAAAAATATATATTTCAACACCAATTTTTTGACACCATTTTAAAACTTCACATATGTTAAAATGTGGTTGGACGATCTTAAATTAAAAAAAGCTGAAACAACACGGTATAATGTCAAAATAGTATCAAAAAATTTGTGCTAAAATATCATTTTTCTCGTTAATAACCCAATGTACACGACCAATTATTGGCATCCTAGAACCTTCTTCTTATGCCTTATAAGAATATTTGGCTGATTATTGTTCTCTATCAGTAAGCGCTCTAAATGTTTGTATATATATATATATATATATATATATATATATATATCAATGGATTTTGTATCATTTATTATGTATGCTATTATGATGATATACAGCATAACATGTGCAAAATTGCAAAATTGTTTTTTGCAGAACTGATTTGTGATAAATGGAGAAAAGCTTATGATACTGAATTTTTTGTCCTAGCCGCTGGTATACAGAGAATAGCAAAGGCATCAAGAATTTGTCTCAATTATTCTGTGAGCCTTTCAATCAGAGGTTATGAATCATGTTGGTTTTAACTACATGAAATTTCGATTTCCATTAATTCCATCTCACCATAACGTTAAAGAAAAAAACAGCGAACAATAACTTTAATTTGGTGAAAGATGCCATGAAATCGATTCCGCAATGATTGTGTTTGGTAAACTCAGTTATAAATAGAAGGCATACACGACATAATAGATCCATCTAATTCTCAAACACTAACCTCGTCGGAGGAACCCCAATTCTCCTCTTCTACACTCGATCGCCGCCGCTTCGCCTGTATCTCCCGGGAACTGGTACTTGTGCTGCTGTCGAGATCCACCGAAGACGGTGGCACGGTACAGAAATGTGAAGGTTACGTGAGAATGAGATACTTGCAGAAATAATAAAAGTTCTCTGTCATAACCTACTTCATGAAGGCTTTATTTTATAGAAAATGATATTTTGACACCAATTTTTTGACACTGCATACGTGTCAACGATTTTAAACTAAAAAAAACTTTGGTTTTTTTTTTCTAAATATGTCTTTATTTCAGTTTTTTTAATTTGAAATCGTCCAACCACGTTTTGACACGTGTGCAATGTCAAAACAGTGTCAAAAATTTGTGTCAAAATATTATTTTCCTTATTTTATTATGCGACTTCAATTTTTCCAAAAATTCCATTATTATTTTTGTGTTTTTTTATTTATTATTATTACTTTTGTTTTAATTATTTTTCTATTATTTTATTTTTTTAATATAACTATAACAATAATAAAAATAATATTTTAACAATTATTACAGTGTGAATATATATTAAATAATATCAATATATTAAATTAAATTATTAATTATAAATTTTAAATTTGAAAACAATTTAAAATAATTTGTTAAACGGATTTCGTTAAAACAAAGTCTGTTTAACAAATTTCTAAGAAATTCTGAAAAAATTCATTTTTAATTTAAAATTTAATAAAAGTATAAATTAATTTACTACATTAAATCAGATTTTACATTATTATTATTATTATTATTATTATTATTATTGATTTTCTTAATTTCATTACTAATATAATTTATTATAATTATTTTCATTTTTATTTTTTATATAATTATTATTATAATAAAAATTATACTTTAATAATTATTAAAATATTAATATACATTAAATAATATCAAAGTGTTAAATTAAATTAAATTATTCTTCAATTATAAATTTTAAAAAAATTGTTAAACGAATTTTGAAATCTATTTTTTTTAATTTTTTTTATTTAAAGTTTAATAAATAGTTAATATAATTTTTTATTCTAATTAAATTTAATATATTAAATCAGATTTCATATTATTATTATTATTATTATTATTATTATTAGTTTTTTATTTATTTTTTATTATTGTTACTTTTTTAATTATTTTTATTTTTATTTTTATATTTTAATATAACAGTTATAAAATAAAAATAATATTTTAATGATTATTGAAGTATGATTATATATTAAATGATATTAAAATTTTAAATTCTTTATCAATTAAAAAGTTAATAAAAGAAATAGTTACTTACCTACCACAACAATTTTGATCTTTTATACCTTAAGAAACAGTAATATAGTTTCGCCATTTAGATATGACATTTGTGCCTCCTCTATTATTAAATCAACATTTGGGTCCATGTGTACATTCATTACAGCATTTGTGTACGTTAAAACTGCACATTGTTAAGAAAAAAACAAAAATTTCAAATTGAATGATAAGAAAAAGATAAAGATTTATTCTGATAAATAAAATACTAACGTTTGTATACAAATGAATTTTTAGATAACTCTGTATCGATGTAGTTCTAGAAGAATTTATGAAGGATCAATCAGAGTCACATTAATAATTTTTTCTTTACACCTTTTATAAAATATACTCCAACGTTCGACTCAAAATTGTTCTCTTTAGGTCTTTTGTAATTCAATAGTGTGTAAAAATGATGTTATCTCGAAATTAGACCCTTATTTATAGAGTTAAGAGAATCTGACCAATTACTTTACCTCTTAATAATAATTAATGCAAACCTTAACTGCTTAAGGTAGCCGTTGTGATATTAATTGTGCTTTAACTCTGCTCAACTGTTTTCGGGACCGAGCAGCCATGATGTGCTTTCTTGCACGTCAATCGTTCGGTCCTTACCTTGCAATTTATCTCTTGACCGAGTGGTCATGAGATGCTTTCTTACACGTCCACCGCTCGGTTGGCTATAAGCCCATAGTAACACAGGCCTCATAAGCCCTAACAAAATCTTAGATATTGCGTAGGATTTTAAAGTCTTCACTGATCATCAAACTCTAGGAGTTTAATTAGAATGTTCCATAGGTCACAAGTTCAGTTGAGTTACGAAAATGTTCTTCACCGAGCATTTAGCTTTACGAGTTCACTTAGAATGTTCCCTATATCAAAACCGAACGGTGATGAGAGCTACGAAAGCATTCCTCACCGACCGAACGACTGTGAGAGCTGCGAAAATAACAAAATAATTATATAAACTTGAAACATAAGCATTTGGCTTCTGTTTGGCTATTGCAGTAGTCTGTTGATCTGGCTATTCTTTCTTGTGAAGGGTATCATCGGCAACGACTTCCATATCAGAAAAACATTCAGAACTACCACTAGTATAACTTATTATGAAATTTCAAGCCATTAATATTTTTCCTTATGAGCCGCTCTTCATAATGCCGCACCATAGGTAACCAAAAAAAGGTACGGACGTAAAGGTCCTTCAAGGGTTTAATCCAATAATAGCAAGCTCCGAGTTCAAAAGCCTTCGATATGGAAGACTCAGTATCCTTAAAAGACATGACTTCAGACATGACTGCATATTGTTAAACAGTCAGAATTTGAAAACTCAAATAAAAATGTAAAAGACTAGTTACTTACTTATGAGAGAAACATCAATTACTTCTTTGTTGAAAACTTAAGTGAAAATATAAAAATCTAGTTACTTACTGATGAGAGCAACATAGATTTTTTCTTTATTGAGAAATTGCATGAATTCATAGCCATCCATCATTGGCATATGAAGCTCCATGATAATCAAATGAATGTCTATTTCTTTTCTCAGTAAAAGATCGACAGCAAACAACTCAAAAGTATGATAAAACAAATATTTCTCTTAAAAGAATGATTACTAATAAAATATTGTATATATCTAACCTTGACGAGAATTCTTGTATGTTCTCTCGATGAATTCAAGAACTTCGATGTCAGTATCAATGACAAGGATATTAAGATTGGATGGACATTAATCATAGATGTCTTTTTTAGATTTTCCGGCCATCTCTCTCCATGGCATGGTTTAACAAAATCCAAATCCCTTGCTAAACTGATCCAAGGTTGAAACAGCAAAAAGTAAATATCCGGGTAATTAAAGGGACCAACAAATTTCAACAAACGTAAATGGTAGACAAATGTCACAGCTCAAACTAAATCAAATTAAAAGAATAAAGCATATATTACATCATTCTACCACAACTAATCATACTAAATAAGACTCAAACAACCAGCAACAGTAATGCAACGTTCTTCCCTCAATTTCTCATCAAGCCTATTAAATTTAAAATGAAAAATGAAACAAGATAAATCAATATGAAGAGAGGCAAACCTTCTGGATTTCTGACTCTACCAAACCCTAATGTAGCTGCTGGCATACAGAGAATAATAATAATAAATGGCATCAAGAATTTGTCTCAATTATTATGTAAGTCTCTCAATTGGTCATAACTACATGAAATTTCGATTTTTTTCAAATGAACACTATCCTCGTCGATCGGAAGTATTCCGATTCTCCTCTTCTACCACTCTATCGCCGTCAGACGGTGGCACGAATGCAAAGGTTATGTGACAAGGAAAGACTTGCAGAAATAATAGAAGTTCTAACTATCCTAACCTACTTCATGGAGACTTTGTGATATATATATATATATATATATATATATATATATATATATATATATATATATATATATATATATATATATATATATATATACCTAAATTTGCATGAGTAAGAAAATAAAAGAGACCAAAATAATAACAGAATATTTTACATAGTTAAATATCCTGGCCAAATTAAATATTATTCATAGTTATTTTAAATGTGTATAGTATCTCTATTTCCAAAACAAATATTTTACATAACAGAATCTAATAATTCCATTAATAGTTTTTATATTTAATTAAGAAAATATTCGTCTCAATAATATGAAGATTGGTTTCTATATATGTTAAAATTGTATGGTGTTAAAAAAACAAAATCAGAACATTAAGGTTGGAAAATGTTTTGTAAATTATGAATAATTTGTACTGATACTTTTAATAATATTTTTTTAACTTCAACCCAAATGTAGTTTTTTAATTTACAAATCTTAAATTTTTTTTACAAATAACAGAAAAAAAAAACCCTAAGAGGGAGAGCTTTTCATCTATATTAAAAAATAGTAATTGTCTATCATTTATGTTATTTCCATGTAACTGAAAAGAAATAATTGTTTCTATTTTATGTAAAACATAGATTTAATACAATAGCAATAAGTAATTTATTTAGTTAATTTAATTTTATATAATAAAAATCACATTAAATAAAAACCCTAAATACATATAAAATAATAAATTATAATAAACATGGAGAAACATAAAAACCCAACAAAGGTTGCATTGTATTTTTCTAATATTGAGAGTATTATTAACAACTAAGATTAGTTATACAATCAATTATTGACTATTTACTTTATTGTTTATCAAAATATATATATATATATATATATATATATTTTTTTTTTAAAATATAAATATTTTACATATTTATTTAATGTGTTGTGTGAAATATTTTAAAGTGTAAAACATATTTACCTTCACAGTAAAACATACCTTATATATTTCTTTCTTTAAGTTGCTTTCTCAACTGTGCAAAGTGATGGCTGAAATTTCTTCTACTGACTTCCCTGACTTCCCATCAATTCTCAATGTTCTTGTCATTGACAGTGAACTCAATGTTCTTGATTTCATCAAGAAAACATGCAACCAGTATTCTTATCAAGGTTAGATATACAACATTCTATAATCCTTTGTTAAGAGAAAAGATAGATTCTTTTCTTATCTTGCTTGTTTGGAGTTGTGTGCAGTTATGGCATGTTCTGAATCTATAAGTGCTGTCAATATTTTGCGCGAAAGAAAAACGCATATTCATTTAATACTCATTGAAGTTGATATGCCTGTCATGGATGGCTACGAATTCATGCTATTTGTCAATAAAGAAGGAATTAACGTTCCTGTCATAGGTATGTAGCTTGGTTTACTCAAAGTTTTAAATTTTTGACTGATAAAGAATAACTTGAACTTGTTTTACAATCTGTAGTGATGTCTCATGATGATTCTAAGCCTTGTATAATGAAGACTGTTCAGCTTGGAGCTTGCGATTATTGGAAGAAACCCTTGAATGAGGATATTATGATCAAGAATATGTGGACACATGCTTTTAGGAAGTTTTTAGGGGAAGATAGGACCCAAAAAAATACTGATGAGAATGATAAAACAAGAGAAGATGCTTCATCAATTGTTGATAGGAACAAAAGTAATTTCAGAGAAGTTGATGAATCAGAAAATAGTAATCCACTTGCCACAGGGAAGGATCGCATAGTATGGACACCAGAACTGCATACTAAATTTCTTGATGCTGTTAAAAGACTTGGACCCGAAAGTATGATTTATGGGCAATTGTTTTATTTTTCTTCATTCATTAATATTTGTTTTTTTGGTGTATTGACCGATTTAATTTTCTTTTAGATGCCGTGCCAAAGAAAATTCTGGAAGCTATGAATATGCCTAACTTGAAAAGAGGACATGTTGCTAGTCATCTGCAGGTTAGTACATTTGATTTTCTAGGTAGATTTGATTATTACATCAGTGTGTTTTTGTGTATAGAAATACAGAAAATCTGATGTTGATGGAAACTGAGATTTTCATTGACAGAAATACAGAAAATTTTTGAAAGAGGAGGAAGAAAAACAGCAACAACCGAATGAACCGAATGAGATTTCAGGTAATAAAAAACCAAGGGTGCATGCATCAGGAGAAAACAACTTGCAACCTTTGACACATCCTGGTCTGACATGTAACATGGGACCAACAAGAGAGAAACCCTATGATTCAAATGTACAAGTTGCTGAACATTTTCATGCAGAACCAACTTTGGTACATGATCTTTCTTATCCTTTGGCAACGTTTCCTAATATTTCAATCACAAACAATTTTCCTCAGTCTTCTGGATATGGATATGGACTAAATAATAGGCAGCAGCCAATGATGCGTCCTCAAATTCCTTCAATCAACTTGCAGCCATCCTCCATTATTATTTCTGATAATTCAGCTTCTGCTCCCCAGAATTACAACTTTCGCATGAACATGCCACCTCAATCAATACATAGAGCTTCTATGTATTACCCACAGCCTCAAAATGCAGGTTTCTCAAATGGTGTTGTGAGATCTTTTGCTGCCTCCACAGATATTGATGATCAAACAATCAAGAAGCAGCTAAATTCTATGAACAATGGCCATCACAAGCCCTGATAAAGACATTTCAGTATTCTTAACATAGTTTTTTTTTTTTTACTTAATTCAATATTAGACAATTGTTTGTAGCTGCTTACAACCATATTTTGCTATATTAATAGATGGTTTTGGAGTGTTACTGTTGACAGTTCTCTACATGAAGAATATTTAGGATTTGCATAGTTGTTAAAATTGGATTACTTGAACAATAAGTTTCATGAATATGTGAATTTAGTTTGCACTAACAGATTAGTAGATATATTTTGGAGTGTTTACTGTTAACCGTTCTATGTGTGAAGAATATTTAGGATATATTTTCCAGAGCGTTGCTAAAATTAGATTTCTTGAATTGATATGATGAAATAAAATAAGCATCAGTTTTATATTTGGATATATATACATATCGTAAAATATTAGAAAAAATATTGAAAATATAAATATAAAAGGATAAAAAAATTAACATTGTTTCTCTAAACTTCTTATCATAATATTTTGTTGTTAAGTAATTAGATAATTATTAAGAATATAGAAAAAAAGAAGCAAACTGAAATTATTAGAAAGTGAAAAAGAAAAATTCGGAGAGTAACTAAAAAAATAGAATTTCTGTTATCTTATAACGACTTTTTGTCTTTATTTTTATAAAGAGTGATACTTGATAAAAACACAACAGTTTTATAATCTAAAATATTAATATGCCATTTAAATTTCTTTTATATTTTAAAACTATTTGCATTTGGTAAAACTATTTAAAAATATTATTAAAATCTTTTTACAAATAGTATTGATTTTATAATTAAATTAATCAAGCACTCTAATCAAATTTTATATACCGACTTTTTCATATGAATGTTTAATTTACATTGTTTTCGCGTTTTAAATAGTGGTACAAATTTATAAGTATGAAAACACGTATTCTCGAGTATTTAGTGTATAATTTATTTTGTTATTTTGTTTACCCAATCAACCATCATATTAATAGAAAGTGTTTTATTTACACATGTGTAGGTTGGAGTACAAAATAAGTTTATTTAGTATTGATTACTTTGATTATGCATGTTTGGATTAATTAGTGCCTTACTAGTAGTTTTCGGTTTAATATGCCTAAATTAAGTAAAATTAGGTGTATTATATCATGCAAAACTTTTAATTGATGCAATTCAAATTTTTCTGGTGGGAGAGAATTGGTACAGTTAAGATTTAAAGCTAGTTTTACCAGATTTTTCATAATTTGCTCAATAGATCTCATTCAGAGAAAGATGTTTCGAATCTATCAACTCGATGAACTAAAAAATACATTAGATAATCCCTCGAGAGAATTGAAATCGAAGCCATTACTGTCAATACTTTTATATGGGTCCTATTAGAGATGGTACCCAAGAGAGAGTGGGACATCAAGGTTATCGAGGTTGTTGAGCAGGGAGAAAGATCTCCGATGGCTGCCGGAAGAGAGAGGAAAGCAGTAAAATGGAAGATAAACATAACATAAGAAATGAATCTCTCTTTGAATATTGTATCTAGTCTCTGGTTTTGATTACATAAAAAAAATAAAACTTTAGCTTTAAATAGACAAAGGGAAAAGGAAAATCCTAATCACCTAATCAACTAATTACTACTTCTAATTACTTAAGTTGGATGGTACATGTTCATCAATTCAATATTAGGAACGATGACCTGAAAGCGTACTGGATAGGATGATTTTGTTAAAATATCATCTAGTTGTTCGTTCTACTTCTAATTACTTACGTTGGATGGTGTATATTCATCAATTCAAGATTAGGAACGATGACGTAAAAGTGAATAGGATATGATGATTTTGTTAAAATATCATCTATTTGTTTGTTTGAGCAAATGAATAGAAGATAAAGGAGATTAGATTGAATTTTCTCACAAACAATATGGCAATCAAAGTTTAAATGATTACGAACAATGACCTAAAAGTGAACATGATGTGATGATTTTATTAAAATATCATCTAATTGTTCGTTTGAACAAATGAATAGAAGATAAAGGAAATTAGATTGAATTTTCTCACAAACAAAATGGCAATCAAAGTTTAAATGCGTGGTTTTTTATGAAAACTTTGATTGTGATCAATATGTCTGAGTGACTTTTTGTCACAATAAAAAAATGGTAATGACAACTGACCGACTTATTTTATATAAATGTTAGTATTTTATTTATGATAATATACTTAAATTTAAATGTGTACATCTATAATATACTTAAATTCAGTACAAGTTAGGCTAGATGTGAGGAAAAAGAAAACAGATATTGATATGATATAAATTAATTTCATTTTATAGAGTTATCATAATTCAAAAATTATGGCAAGACAAAAATAAGAGAGAAGAACGTGTCTTTCTTTCATTTCCTTCTAATAAAACAAACTTTGAAAATACCAACTATAATATCCACTCAAATCTCCAAACGGTTTTTTTTCCTTCCTAAGACTTAACTTTCAGTCCAAAACGAAGAGGCTCAAAATACAAATGCACATCAACCTTAGCACACCTAAAGTAAAATGCCGGAACAATATATTAGGGCAAATTATGCCTTTCCTTTCCCAGACTGAAGAGATTGAATCCTCTGTTGCAATTTTAGTATCTGCAACAATGACAAAAGAATAAGAAGATTTCACTCCCAAAGATTTTATCAAACAGTGCACATGCACACTATATTTAATTTTAATTTCTTAAGCATAGTTTAGAAGTAACGGGTTGGAATCAAGACTCCCGGACAATCAGCTAAATGATATTCACTAGTAGAATATTTGGTCTTTAGGATCCAATCAGCTAAATGATATTCACTAGTAGAATATTTGGTCTTTAGGATCCAGTAAATATTTTTCGATAAGTATTTTCCATCATATTGTTTTGCATTCGATGAATTGCATCTAATTCCTGAACTTATTTTAAAATTGGTCATAAATACTAACAATTAACAAATATAGTTATTGTTAATCAATTTTTCATTTATTGCTTACACTCATATTATTAAATAAAAGTTATAAGACTACAAACCTATGAACTTCCAATATATCTAAATTCAATTTGCATAATAATGAAGATGACAACACATAATTACACATTTGAGTTATGAGTTTTGTATTTTATAAAAATTTATTAAGGGGAGTAAATGTCAAAAACTTATTCCAGGAATAATTTGATCCTTTCCCGGTTATAAATACATCTTTTCTTAAAAAAAGAAGTTGAAATTTAGATATTGAAATGCCATTCAACTTACCCGGATCAAATATCAAATGGAATGACAAAAAACATGTACAGCCATAGACGAAAGGTAAATATAAGGAAGCTAAAGTTACAAACCGTATCTTTCTTGCTATTTTGCTTCTCTTCCAAATCTTGAACAGTGGCATCAAGCCGCTTCCTGTCACACAGAGAACACTTACATTTGTGATAACAAATAAAAATTATAAAAAGCTTAAGAATACTAAAACCAGCCCAGCCAGATAATGAAAAGGATGGCAAAAAAACATAAACAAGTAAGCAATGGTTAACAGTATTAGAAATGAGAGGGAAAGATAGGACATAGAGAATAAATGTAGTACGAGGTAATGCATCTATCCATGTCATAAAATATTTGGTAATTTATTTGTGCATGTTTGTTGCCTGCCTAATACAAATACAAGCCTGATCTTTTGTCTGGGCTTGGAACCAGCTACATACGGAGTTGTAATAAAACAAAATAGGCTCATTGTTCAAAGTATACGATTTTGTGCCTAGATATTTCAAGCAGTGTCAAATCCCTATTTTGTCATGTTTTTTTATTGTTAAAAGATCTTCTTTTGGGTATTCTTTTGTTTTAATTCTTTGATTTTAATTTATTTTCAGATTTTCTTGTAAAAATTAGTGATTTTGTGAAAATGTGTCAATAAGGTGTTTTTTAAGTAGATTTTTAGTTTAGTTTTTCAATTGTTAGATTTCTAGTCTTTGTAAGTACAAATTTGAACATTTTATTCATGTTTTACACTATACATTGCTGTCACAGTTTTGTTTCTCTAATTGTATATATATTTTTAATTTCTTTTCTTGAGTTTCTTGCATTGTGTTGGAGTTTTGTCTTTTACATTTTCCCCCAGAGTCTACATTAGTTTTCATGGATAACATAACACAAATTAGCTACTAAAGTTGGAGTTTACTTGGATTGACACCTTGGTTGCCACTCTACTACATTAGGGGGAATTTCCGATGTTGCAAATCTCTATGCAACTGGGGATTTAACAAATTGGCACCATTGCCGGGGAAACAAAGACTTGGTAGTCATTTGAGTTACCAATTTTATGTTTTTCCAGTTTAAGCATTTTAGATAGGAGTAATCTATATTTTTCTGCTACTGTTATACACTGTTTTTGCTATGATTACTGTTCTATTTCTGTCACTGTTTTCTGTAAGTGTGTGACCAGGTCCAGACCAGGTTCAATACACAGATTTCACTGAGATTGAGATGACTAGAAGAGAGATAAAGGAGAAAATTCAAAACCAGTTTGAGTCAGGACCTGTTGACCAAACTGTCAAGCCAATTGAACCAGAACCAGTTAATCTGAGAGACATAGACCTGCAATGTGAGAGAGAACTTGAAAGAAGCTGGCAAGCCCAGATGTAGGCTACCACCCTCAGTATATCCAGACTCCACATGTTCAAGGGGCTGCAACTTTGAATTGAAGCCAAAAATGATCCAGTTGCTACCAAAGTTCCATGGAATGGCAGGAGAGGATCCATATAACAGAACCAGTGATGGAAGAATAGTGCAATTCAGCTTCAGTTTTCATTCCAGTTTTTCATTTTCCTTTTCATTACCTCAGAACAATTTTCTTTCTGCATTTTATGCTTAATTCTGTACTTTCTTTGCTGTTTCCAAATTGCTTCCCTTCCACATTGAGGACAATGTGTCAAGTGTGGGAGGAGTGGTTTCATTTTTGCACTTTTGCTTAGTTTCAATCGCTGATAGCTACCTATTTTTGTTGCTTTTAAACTTCTTTTTGCTGTTTTATACCCTTGATTGCTGTGTTTTTAGTCATATTTGAACCATTTGCTGTTTTGAGTGTTCTTTGCTGTTTTTAGTCAGTTCACCCATCCTTGATATTAATAGCTTCATATAAATAGCAGATACCTCAAGTTTACTTATTTACTCCTTTTCTGCAAACTTATAAACTGGACACCAATTAGTTCCTTGATTTTCTATTAAGATGTACAACCACAGATGATAAGCATATCAATTGAAAAATAAAAATAGAAAACAACAACCATTCCATTTTCTATAGGAAGCAATGGAAAAAGTGGTCAGAAACTCTTTAAGAGACCCCAGATGGTCACACTCACGCATAGTTTCCAAGTAAGAGCAATGTGTTAACTAATATCCCTCAGGAATAACTAGGTTATGTTTCACCTCACAATAAGGGGCATACGAACAACATACTTTCACTAAATAATTAAAAACAACCATGATAAGCTAATCATATGAATTGAAACCACAAGTAAGAAACTCCAATAGCCATAAAAATAGGCGGGGGGAAACACAAACTTACAATTCAGCAGAGATGTATTCGATTCTCTTACGGACATTTGCATTGGCCTCAGCCAAATCTTGCTTAACAAGTACGGGCCCAATCAACTTGTAAACATTTGCGTCTTCTTTCAACAAATCAAGTTCCTTATCAAAAGGAACAGATATAATCAGTTGGCATCGTAGCAGGAAGAGCCAGAGAACAAATAAAAATATATGATTGCGATACCTTGAGGACGAGCTCGTTCTCGCCAAGCTGAATCGTGTACTTCTTCCTCATCTGGTGATTCTTCGCAATTTCTGAAAAAAAAAATGGGAAATTCGTTGCACGAATTAGAAGAGTGAATACAAATAGAACAATAATAGATAAGGAAATAGTAAGCGTACCCTTCTGGAGCTTGCTGAGATCATTGGCTTTGTTCTCCAATTCACGTTGAAGATCTCTGAGGTTGGACGAACTCATCGTGTTTCCGACCTTCTTCCTTCAGTTGCCGTTGTAAAACACCAATGGCTACTGCTTTTGTTCTTCTTCTTGTTGGGTCGGCCCAACATCATAAAGAGCCCAATCCGTATCACTCGATTCAATAATTCCGTTTTAAATTAATAAACTCAACCAACCTAATTAAAATTACAATACAAAACCACATTTTTATTATGTCAAAATGATACTATTTCAAAGTATAAATATATTTCTTTACAAATTATATTAAGAAAAAAATTAAATAATATATATATACATAAAATTTCGCAAGTAGTGGTGTTAAAAAATGTATGTGATGGTTATTTTCCAATAGAAAAATTCTTTAAACCTCACTCCCTTAATTTTCAATATAATATTTTATAATAAATAAAAGGCTCTTCATTTAGATCATGTCATTTATGCAATAAATTCCAAAGTTTAACACATGACACAGGTAAGACTTAAAAATAAACATGTCTCAAAATCTACATATTATATTGTAGTGTATGAGATTGAGATGATGTCATCAACTTAATATCACATCACATTCATACAAACATATCATATATACTATTAGCATATACAAATATCCTGTCAGTTTTTTTAAATTAGATTAATAGATTAATCAAATATTAGATCAACAAGTTAGGTTAACAAAATCTTAAATCATCAACAAAGGATCACAATTTACTAATCCAGATAAAAATATATAACATTATTCACAAAATAAACATTAATTATACCATTTACTATTACATTTATTAATTTTTTACACACATATTTTATTTGGGTTTTTCTAATATATTTTGGAGACATTCTAACACAATGGACTTCAAGGTAAAAGAAGGAAAGAAAAAAGAAATAGTATGAAATTTTTGTGGAAAAGGAGAAAGGAAAGATGATTTGACATAGAGATAGATATGCATCCCTTACCCGCCAAACCAAAACCAAGTCACACAAATAAATATCTTCTTGCTTCCATTCCTATGACGTGGTCGGAATTCACTTCTAGATATTTTCTATCAAAATATCATCTCACCTTAGTGTTCCCCACGTTGACTCCATTCATCTTCACTTTCGCCCTTCTTTTCTCCCTTAATTACCAATCTGCCACTTTCTCATCTCCCACATACCCACTCGTAATTTCCCCCTCTCTTCGGGGTATTTCCGTCACATCATTTAACCGACTTTAACGAGAAGAGCGACAGAGAAAAGAGAGTTTGGTGTTATTTTTCATTGTTGCAGTTGCAGAAGAAGAAAAAGAAAAAATGGCTATGGCAAAAGAGAAAGAGGAAGATGAAGAGGAGGTTCAGACCTGTGGGAAGAGGTTGAAATGCATGAAGAATGATGAAGAAGATGATAATGGTGTTGATGAAGAAGAGAGCGAGCTTCCTCTGAAACCAGGGATTTTCTTCTACCCGACAACCCCAACTTCATTTGTTGTCTCTGATGCTCTTGAACCTGATTTTCCGGTCATATATGTCAACAAGGTCTTTGAAATCTCCACTGGATATCGTGCCGACGAGGCCCTCGGTCGCAACTGGTTAGAACTTTCTTCCATTTCTCCCTCTTTTTTGTGCAAATTCCGACCCCTTAACATCTGGGTTTTTTCTCTTTTGTGCATTTGACTCTGAAATTTACTTGGTTGGGTTGAATTAAACTTCCTCAAACTAGAACCCCTTTCTGTGTCTGTCAGATTGTTCTGTTTCTTCAGATCTATGTTTAAGCTCAGATTTTTTTACGTGTTCCATTGTGTCATCTAGTTAAGAGATGAGATTCTACTGTGTCAAAATTCATAATTCAGAAACATCTGATGGCTTTTGCGAACTACATTTCACTGAACTGTGAATTCTGATTGGTAGTGTTTTATCCTCTGTTGCCCATTTTTCAGCAATTTTTTATCTGCTATGGTTAGCTCTTCTATTGAACTTCTTGTTTCTCCTTTTTTTTTTATCATCTCTCAAGCTGGAGTATATTTTTTTTTCGTCCTTCCTTTTGGAACCCTTGTTTTTCTTACCTTGTTACGATATGATTTGTGAAAGTTGCGAATGGCCGATACTTATATCTTCCTTGTTAGTGTCATAATATTATTGCTGGTGTGAATTTTCAGCGAAATTTATTAAGTATCCACAATTTTTATTAATGTTCAAATGTAGCAAAGATACATGTGTGGTTAAAATAATTTAAAAATGTCATGTTTTGTACATTGAAGATAGCAATTTTCTATCAAATTTGGTGGAATGTTTGGTTTTAAGAGTTTTTGGTGTCTATAGTTTGAGTTTGGTTTAGTTTTGGTTCCCAGATTAAAAGTGATTATTATTTCATGGTCCCTAATTTGAAGAAAGTCCACAGTTAGACCTTAAGATTTATTTTACGTGATCATCTAAGACCCCTGGTAAGAACTAAAACAGGGTTGTGAAACTAAAGAAATAACTTTTTAATTTAGATGGCCAAAAACAAACTTGAATCAAATTTAGGGACCTGAAAATATTTAAGTCTTAAGAAAATGGATACTTAGAATATTATGATATAAGGTTTGTCAACTGTTTGAGCCTTTGCTTCAACTGACTCCTGAGAAAAATTTTGATAGAGGATATTGATTAAAAATGTGACATTCTTGTTTTCAACAGTAGGGAAGCTAGCCAGTTAAGCTTAAGAGTTTGCTTTCCTGTAAATCCTTCTTGCAGTGCCTTACTCAATCACCTAATTAGATACCATTTGTTTTGAAACTTTCGTTTTAAGTGTACCAAATGGCATCCTGTGATCCATAATGGGATAAGACTTTGTTATATACTGATCAGTCAGGGTTATTTTAAAAGAATGTCCAATAATTGTTTTAAAATTTCTTTTGTTTCAGTCGGTTCTTACAGTATAGAGATCCTCGAGCTCAGAGGCGACACCCTTTGGTGGACCCTGTTGTTGTGTCTGAGATCAGAAGATGTCTTGAGGAAGGTGTTGAGTTCCAAGGTGAACTTTTGAATTTCAGAAAGGACGGCACGCCATTGGTGAACAGACTAAGACTTGCACCAATTCATGACGATGATGGGACTGTGACACACGTAATAGGTATCCAACTCTTTTCTGAGGCAAATATAGATCTGAACCGAGTCTCATATCCAGTATTCAAAGAGACTTGCAATCAGGATTTTGCCAAGAATGGTAAATATTCTCCAAAGAGTGGACAATGTTTGTACAGTCAGCAGCAAGAGATGTGCGGCATTCTTCAGCTTTCTGATGAAGTCTTGGCTCACAACATTTTGTCACGCTTGACACCAAGGGATGTTGCATCCATTGGGTCTGTCTGTAGAAGAATACGTCAATTAACAAAGAATGAGCATGTTAGGAAGATGGTATGTCAGAATGCTTGGGGCAAAGAAGTGACAGGAACATTGGAACTGATGACCAAGAAGTTAGGATGGGGTCGTCTGACTCGGGAACTCACCACCCTTGAGGCTGTTTGTTGGAGAAAACTGACAGTTGGGGGAGCAGTGGAGCCTTCACGCTGCAATTTCAGTGCTTGTGCTGCAGGAAACCGACTAGTATTGTTTGGAGGTGAAGGAGTCGACATGCAGCCTATGGACGACACTTTTGTTCTAAATCTTGACGCTAAAAATCCAGAATGGCGCAGGGTTAGTGTGAAATCATCCCCACCTGGAAGATGGGGCCACACACTCTCATGTTTAAATGGTTCTTGGTTGGTGGTTTTTGGTGGCTGTGGTAGGCAAGGACTGCTCAATGATGTGTTTGTGCTTGATTTGGATGCTCAACAGCCAACATGGAGGGAAGTCTGTGGTGGAACCCCACCACTTCCCAGATCATGGCATAGTTCTTGCACAATTGAAGGGTCGAAATTGGTGGTCTCCGGCGGGTGCACGGATGCAGGTGTACTTCTTAGTGACACGTATTTACTGGATCTCACAACGGAGAATCCAACATGGAGAGAAATTCCAACATCATGGGCTCCTCCATCTCGGTTGGGGCACTCACTCTCAGTGTATGGGAGGACGAAGCTTCTGATGTTTGGTGGACTTGCCAAGAGTGGACACTTGCGGCTACGATCAGGTGAGGCTTATACAATTGACTTGGAAGATGAACAACCACAATGGAGGCAGCTAGAATATAGTGCATTCACAGGATTAGCAAGTCAAAGTGCTGTTGTTCCTCCTCCCAGACTGGATCATGTTGCTGTGAGTATGCCTTGTGGGAGGATCATTATATTTGGAGGTTCCATTGCGGGTCTTCATTCACCGTCTCAGCTCTTTCTCTTGGACCCTTCTGAAGAGAAACCATCTTGGAGGATCCTCAATGTTCCAGGGCAACCACCTAAATTTGCTTGGGGTCATAGCACTTGTGTGGTTGGAGGGACTAGGGTACTGGTGTTGGGGGGACACACTGGGGAGGAGTGGATACTGAATGAGTTGCATGAGTTATGCCTGGCAAGTCGTCAGGATTCTGACCTGTAAAGGGCATAAAACCAGACCCTCTTCTCTCAGAACAAGATTTTTGTTGCAAAATAGGTTTTGGGTGGGTTTTGTTTAGCAGTTTGGTTTTGTATATGAACTATATCATATGATTGTTGTATGACATGACGTGTGTATTACCACTGTTTTTTGAATGATGTATGATGCCATCTGGCTCCTCTACCCTCAATGACTATGACACTAGGAAACAAAATTCTGTACATCAGAGTTCTTGCCTCTTGTATCATTCCTCCTTTTTCTTTTACAATTAGTTTTGGTAATAATTAATTCTTTTATTATTGTTTCTTGTCATCAACTCTGATAGAACTAATATATAAGTAATATAAGTACGACGATTGAACGTTAATAAATCCTTAATTAAAGGAGGTTTACCTGGGTTTTACTAGTTATTATTAGCCTTCTTTACAAATAGAAAAGGTAAAAAAATACTTAAAATTCATGCAGTAAAAATTTGTAAAGGCTTGAAATTTAACCATTTTATTAAGTTATAACTACGACTTATCCATTTATTAAAGTAGGATGTTGTATACAGAAGTAAACTAGTCATATAAATTTTCGAATTATGATTTTGTAGTTGAGTGTAATTTACCTTTGTGTTTGTTTGTTGAAGAAGCCATTACTTTATAAAAAAAATCAATAATACCTTATATTTTTATTATAATATATAATTAAAGTAAAAAATAATAATAAATAAAATGATTTAAAAATTATATTTTATAGATTAATTTACTTTAAAATATTATTATTTTAAAATATATTTTTTTCAATCGAAATTTGGAAATGTATTTAACTTAAAATTTATTTTCATTATAGTTTATAATTTACAAAGCATTTTTTAAATAAATTAATTTTTAAATATTACAAAAATTATTTTATTATACACATCTTGTAACAACTTTCCACTAAATTTTCACTTTCTTAGCTTTAATTCAAATAACTTCACTCAAATTCCTTCGTTTTTTTACTTCCTCAAAGCCAGTAATCCAAAAGCATCGCATCCAATTCTTTGCACACAAAGATTAGTCAGCCCGACCCAAACACGATGCTAAAGAATGAAATTCAGCGAGTCAAATTTTCAACTGGAGAGAACCTGACTCGAACCAATATCTTTTACACGTTATTGAACACGATGCTATGCACATGGTCACCTCGTTTTAGTTGTGATGGTTTACTACTGTTTGACGCCTCTAATTCAAGTAATTATTGCATATATATATATATATATATATATATATATATATATATAGCAAAGAATGAAGATTAAATGACTAATAAAATGAAGAAGTCCTTCGAAGTTACATAAAATCACAACATAGAACTCGTAAGTTACATAAAATCACAACATAGAACTCGGATCGGATGCTTTTTACACTGTGGTATGTGGGTCAAAAGAATTATACGCAAGTACGATTTTCACTTCTCGTCGTAACCGTGGACTTTTTTCTGTTCGTGCTTGATTAAAAAATAGTAAAAGCTACAAAATCTATAAGAAATCTCACATCTGTTGCAAACTCTGGGATCTCATTATTTCCAAGCCACCGAGTCAATGTCATCCCTAGCTTGCTTGTATAATTCAAGCCTTTTGGCTATTTGGTTTCTCCTTTCCATAAGGGCTGGATCTTCATCCAACATGGCACCTAATTTCTCCTTCTGCATAACAGCTCCAGTAATCAGTTATAACGTTGCTTTCGTCATATTGAAATATACATTATGCTTTCATCAAATTGCAATATACATGTGGCAACAAACAAAAAAAATAAAAAACAAGAAAACAATCATTTTGACAAATCACAAGGGAAGTAGCCAGCCAGCAGTCTATTATCCCTTTTTCCTAAACCTTTGCTAACCTGTTCTATGATGCAACAATTGATATCCTCTACAACACACTTGCATAGCTGTAGTATACATGATTTAATGATAGCCAAATTGCAATTTAAATCATTTTCGTTCTAGATCTACTTTGATCCTCCTCTTATTATTTCCATTGTTTTATTCCTTCAATTTTGACTAATTATAAATTTGCACACCTTTAATGTATTTATGTAAGTTTAGTTGAACTATAAACATAACATTCATTTAACAAACCTTAAGAAATAATTTAATTAATTAAAACATAAAAATCAAATAAAAAATAAACCATACGAAATTGAAGATTGGACCTAAATTTCTGATTTTCTAAACTTTGAAGCCAAGAATTTTAGATGATTTTTATTTTTTTTAAAAAAGACCAACATTATAATTTAACCTAATTAAAATACAAAGCCACATGGGTGCCTGACTAACACACTGTCCAATCCTGATCATCCCCAAACTCAAAGCCAATAACTTATCGCGTCATACTTTTGTAATTTCCAAAAACTTAATCCAACGGTATATTTGGATTCATCATACACAGCTTTAGTTACATGTACTTCATGATATTGACAAAAAAAAAAAATCATTTGGTAAGCTCATACTTGGACTAGGTTCATTAAGTTATCAATGGAAAGAAGCGGCATGGCATTGTAATTACACGAGTAAATTCAAATAAGACACGTAATTATAACTTGTGCAGATACCATGAAAATAATATAGTTAAGGAATGAAAGAATATTGTATCTAAGATGGGGAAAATTTAATCCGAAGATAAAAAGTCGTACCTCCTTCCTCCCAACTTGAACGTAAAAGTGGTTCAGCAAAGATCGCTTAGCCTCTCTGACTTGACAATGAACCACAGCCTTGGGTATGGTATTCTTAAGTGTATCGCAAACCATATTGATATAGGAACTTACATTTGTTCCTGTATCAGGCAGCACAATATATAATACTCAGAATAATGATTGTATAACCATTAAATATGTAAAAGCAATCTCGAATCAAAATCCAAATTACGTGGAATCATGCCTTTAAATTTAAACCCTCCTTTAAAATATTTAAGTCAATTTCAAAGCATCTCGCTCTTTATTATATAGGAACAAAAACTCACACAAGATGAGAGAAAAGGGATTTACACATCTTCCCCCAAACCCTAACTTTCTTGGACACAATTTTGAATATTTTAGGAGTGGATGGAGTTTTGAAAAAAATAATGTTTATTATAGAGAAAAAATAAGGATTTTTTAATTGAAAACGACATATGCTGACTAAATATCAGAAAAAGAAGTTCCCACATTGCTTCCAAACATTACATAACTTTTACTTTCGATGAAAGATGAGTCTTACACACTTCAGTAAAAAGACATGGTTTATATAAGCTTATCCATCTAACCAGTACTGTAGTTCTAGAATAATAATAGACTAAAAATTACAATATTATTCTTAAATGATACTAAAAAGGCTTGAGGAAATTAGGTTACCAATTTTCCGCAGGTGATTGTCAGTAAAACTGTCCATATTTGGGGGACCATTCCGATTTGGATTTGGTGGTCCATTTGGATTCTTTTCTGGTTCAAAATGAATCTTTCTGAAAAACTCCACGGTTAGATAGCTAGACTCCATATCAACCAACCGTGTAACTGTCTTCCTGCTTTCTTCTCGGAATTTTTCCAGAGCTTCATTCGCAGCAGTTGCTATATCATTTGAAAGTGTTGGAAATCTTTTTAGTTCCTACATGTCATAAAAACGCTAGCTGTAAAATTTAATTTAATTATCTCTTCCCCAGTAATATTTCGCCATCCCAATTTTCAGATACCAAAGTTAATGATAGAAAAACTATTCACAGGGTCCTGGAACGGCACCTTACATCAGTTTTTTAGCAATGAATCATACCCTTCATTATTAGCCTTCAAAGATTCATTAATTCAAGAAGGAATCCTAATAACCAACTTAGACACATGAATTAGGTGTGAAAGAAGAACAGGCGCATTCAACTTGCATTTTTGTTTATTTTAAATTTTTAAACTCATGACATGTCTGAGAAGAGTTTCATCAACTTGTGCACCGCTTTACCTCAGTTTCTGCAATTGATTTCCGTACAAGTTCCTTTAAAACAAAGTGAACCTGTATAATAGAAGAAAGCACGCAGTTCAGAAATGAAAGGAACAAAATCACAGCAATTTAATATAAAACAATGTAAATGAGGAAAACAGTTCCTCTTGTGGAGTAACTATTTTTATCTCATTTCAGTGATAAAAATTAAAGGAAAAAACACAGTTAAACAGCCCTCATACAGTATATACAACAATAATATAAGAAACACAATTATAAATGTGATTTTTGGTTCGAAAAACGTCAGGGTTTCATCATGGAAAATTATTTATTGAGAAAGGGATTCAGAAAGCAAAACAGAATCAATCGTCATGAAATTTCACAACATTCCAGGTTTGTGTTGACGTGGTTCACAATAGCAGGCTTGTATATATATTCACGAGATCTCAGGATTTTCATTTACTTGATTTTGTCTTCTTCACAATTACCTCCTGCTGTGATCAACACTGAGATGAATCTCTTCAGAGGTGATTTTGAAAAAACAAAAAGGAAAAAAACGATAGAGAGCAATACAGTAGTTGTGGAGGACACCTCATGTCTAAACAATGAGGTATTTCATGTCATATCTGGTAGTTTCATCATACCAAGGAACAGGATGACAGACTAAACCAAAATATAATAAAGTAAAAAAGTTTACAGCATCCACGGAGGCTTCAGCTGGGCCTTTGAAATAGCCTATAGATCCTTCAATGAGTCTTCTGTAACCCTGCTCTGGAGCAATTAGATGGGGCTGATACCCATCAGCTTCAGTGACAACCCTCTGGACATTTTTCAGGGAAAGATGGCGATCAAAAGGAAGCTTTTTTAAAGCAGCTGGTAATTGGTGATCAAAAACTCCATATATCCGGTCCCCACCAGGACGACTGAAAAAGAAGTTAGTGGGCTAATCAAATAGTTGACAAGGCAATAAACCAAAGAAAGACTCATAAAATTCATTTGTTATAGAAAGAAACAAAAGTAAACAAGGAGCTAATTATGAAGCTGAATATGAGCAGTTACCCTCCCTCCAGGTGCTCTTTAAATACTTTATCAAATGCACGACACATCTCTAAAATAGTGTATAGTTGGGCCTACGTAAACAAGTAACACAACTTAAAACACTTAGAAATAAACCATTTTCAAATTAAATTATTCAACATAGGTCTCAGTTCTGACCCCTGAATCCACAGCAATCGGTCTGCCAATTCGGTCCAACTCGGCATTTAGCTCGTCAATAGTCTTATTTATTAAGGAAATAATACTTGGTATTTTCTGTCTGATAACTTGCTCCAAATGCTGCAATCGTAAAACGCAGTGAAAGAAAAAAATCACTCATCATTGAAAGAATCAGATATCAATTGAATAAAAGTACAATAAATTATAAAAATGTTACTGAAAATGTGTAGAATACAAAACCTGAGATAAAAGCTTAGCAAGATATTCTGATCCCATTTTATGTGCCAAATGTCCATATTCAGGACTTGTCTCAAAATATTCACGCTCCTTCCTACGAGCAGCAATCATGTCAACATTTCGATTAATATCAGCTTGTGATCGGTTCACAATTCCAACCCATGGATGCTGCAGCCTGTATTGCCTTCCCTCAAGTACCTTCACGTTTTAAATTTAAAAACTTCTGTCATTTAGCAACTAACAAGTTAACAAAGAAACTCTCTCAGTTAAATCCAATGAATCAATTTAAGTTACTGAAGAACAAAACAGAAGATAGTTGCAGTTATTAAGAAATCATACATCAACCGCATTAGTTCCTTTATCCATAAGATCAAGTTTGGTAACAACACCAAACGTTCTTTCACCTGAAAAAGTACAAAGAAGAAAAGTTTTTTTTTTTCCGTAAATGCATGCTGCCCAAGAAAGAATGAGAAAAAAAAAATGAAGGAATCAAAATCTACCCTTGGAATTGCCTCCAATATAAACAGCCATACCTGAAGGGTCAACTTCTCGTGCAATTTTTATGGCATCTGATGTGGCAATATCTTGATTTGCAGGAGAGATAGCTAAGATAATGCAATTTGGCTTCACAATTGAAGAGTTCAATTAGATTGTTTACATGAAACATCGAAGATGATTTATAAGAGCAAGAGTAGACAATGAATTTGACAGCAGTACACAAGAAAGGCAGTTCAATTTCCTTAAAATGGAACATAAATTACAGGATTCAAAATGAACGTAGACTGATTACAGGTGATGCCAATCAAGCCAATCAGAAGAATATTCTTGCAGCAACAGATAAAAGAAATTACTGGACGGAAAACATTATTGTGAGTGAATCCTACATTAACCCAAACCACAAGATGCAAGAAAGTAAAAAATCACAAGTTTCTAGCAAAAGATTACCCAAATAAATTTATTGATNACCAGAATGTAGTGTTATTTGAAGGGGTTCAAAGTGTGATGAATCATATTTCTTCCTTAAATAAGAGTGATTCAGAAAAGTTCTTCATATCAAAGCTTGTCTTACAAAAATTAAAATCATATCTCACGACTTAGTTTTTCTCTTCATATCAAGTGTATAATTTACCTTTTCAACATAAGAGCGGACCATGTTTTCAATATCTTGAACAATACTCTCTTGCTGCCCCTCTTCAAAAGAGAAGAAAAACTTGGTTATACATTTGAGGTTCTAATAAGTTCTCTCATAATACAACTCAAATTGTATAAATATACTNANAAATATATTGAGGTTTACCTACTGCAACCTTTGTCAGCCCAGGAAGATCTATGAGGGTTAAGTTTANGACTGCAAAAAATGCCACATAACTATGTCAAAAAATATATTAATGTAAAGTTCACTTTTAAAAAAAGCAGAAGACTAAATCCTCCAAGTTTTGGAACAGAAGATTCATTCAACGATATCAAAAAATGTAGCCATTCTTTAAATTATAAGCCATAAATAGTCACCACGATGAAATGAGAAATAAGATGGAAATGGTAATAAAGAGATACAGCACAGCATTATAAGTTTTCAATCAATAGCTTTCAAGATCCATGTCATGTCATGCTATCAATGGAAAATAGAGGTACAAACCATTGGGAGAATAAATGCTGAGATGAATTGGAATGTTAGAAATTTGCTTTGTCTTCCCAGTTATACGATCTGTTTCATCTGCTATTTCCTTCCTCACAGCAGCTGCATGGGAAGTAAAGGATCATTGTAGAAACAATTAATCGAGACCTTATGATAGTACAAACTCTAACTGCGGGTATTATTTATTTTAATCCACACACTGAACAACGGACACAGACAAACATAATAAATCTCCAAGCTCAAACAAGCCCTTGCTATGTACACATACCACATATCACCACAAGCTCACAGCCTCTATTTTTATTTCAAAGCTATACTACCATCCAAATTATTTACAGTTTTATTAACACAAAAAATAAACTGAATCAGGAAATTTAGATAGAAACTTCATTTACCAAAGTCAGTAAATCTCTTTCTCGGTAAATGAAGAAACTCCGCATACTCCTGCGTCCCATTGTCTGTCTTGTGAAGTTGCAGCACTAATGGCCTCCGTGTAACAATACCTTAAAGAAAACAACGAAAAATGTCAAAAAACAATTCAGAGGCAAGGAAATAAGTTATAACCGTCCTCCACCGCTATCAATAGAGAAATACGCGACCTCTTGTAGTAAAAATAGAAAACAGTAACAACAACAAAAATAATAAATAATAATATATACCAATACATAAAGGATACCGATTTTCGTTACAGGCTTTGGTGTGCACACTTCTATACTATTTTACCCTTATTCTCGCACCATTTTGACAATAACTTTTTTTTGTGAAAACTGTTCTGATGATTGTTATTTCTATTTTAGTAACTATCTTTCAGTGTGTTTTCACTACTACTGCTATTAATAATAGATAAATAAATAAATAAATAAAAAGACCACTCCAACTGGGAGAAGCTATTTTCAGTAAACCATCATCTCAAAAAAAATCTTCATATTTTCTTACTAAAAAAACAGTGACCACTTTTGCTTAATTGTTTTTGATTTCACAGTTAGTAACCAGTACTCCGCAAGGCACCGTTTCTTGTAATATATATAAATATATATTAGTAATACTGCTTCATGAACAACATTGCTAGAGAGATCTCGTAAAGTAGCGAACGAGAGCAGAAGATGGTAAGAAAGAGAGTAAGAATCACCAGATCCACGAGGCAGAAAATCTCTTCCGACCACGCTTTCAAGCACCGACGATTTTCCCGAACTCTGATACGCCACAAAACAAATTTGAAAAACAGAAAGAAATAAAGAGTTAGAAAGCATTGTAGTCTGAACGGAGAAAGTGTTCGGTACCTGGCCACCGACGACGGCGACGGATGGAAGAGCTTCCCAAAGCGATAAACCCTCGCCACCATAATCTCCTAAAACGGTGCAGGCTCGTTGGATCTTATTGATGAGACCGATCAAGCTCGTCATCGTCGCCATTTTGAAATCGGAAAATAGATCGGATCGGATCGGAAGAGAGATTGAAGAAACGAACGGAAGGAGATCTAAAGAGAGAGAGGTTTATGGTTTTAGATCGACGAAACGCGCTTCGGTGGATGCAGAATGTGCATCCGAAGAGATTGGAAATTCGAATGGGAAAACAACATAAACAGAAATAGAATAGGCACCAACCAAACGGTTCTTTATTTCATGCGCTGTGATGGGGCAAATGGTCACTTTACACATTCCTATGTGGTTAAGTAAAGGAAAGGAAGTTCGTTCTAAAGTCATTTTTTGAATGTTATCGTGATATGACATTCACGCCCTCCGAATAATAAATAATTTAGATCAAAATTCTAACATATTCCTAACTGTGTTTTCTTGCTAAAGGAATTTTTACAAGAAACAGCGTTTTCTTGTTTTTTTAGAAGGAACCGCCTTTTCTTAAATAACTAAATTACCTACTTGGTCTTAAAAAAATTAATTCATGTCAATTTTATTGTTTAAAGATATATTTATGATGCTAGATCATTTAAGCAATAATTAATAATATTGTAGTCATGTTATATTTGAATATCTTTGGAATTTGTAAGTAAACATTCACTTACTTTTTTAATTGAGAGTACAATAATACTTAGACATGTTAATATTTTATTTCAAATGCATCTATTCCAAACCAGCTAATACAAGAAGTTGATATAGGTTAAAAACTTATATTTAAATATCAATGATGACTATTTCTGTAATATCCCATAATTTAAAATTTAAAACATTTAAGAATATTAAAATAAAAATAAATTAAGTTTTAGAAAATTAAAATGTTTAGCAGCTTCTTGACACACTTTCACAAGCGGCGTGTTATTTCCTCTTCACCACACCAGCTCTCTCTCTAACCTTGATTTCTCCAAACCCCTATTCTTCTCTCTAGATTCCTCTTCAATTGAGCCATTGAATCTCCATTCTGTAAGTGCCTAGATAATCTTGACGTCAAAGGCTTCGAGTTGCACCGATCAATTTCTAGGTTCCTCCTCGGGTAAGTTGTTTTTCACTCTTCGATGCAATTTAGGGCTATGGGGCATGCAACAGTTTTGCTGCATGTGATTCATCGTGTTCTTTTTCCCAAAATTTTCTAGTTTCTATTAGATCCTAAAAACCCTTTTCTATCTACAATTTGTCTATCTATAGGTGACTCTTGTTTTTAATTGGGGATTAAGAAAAAGGGGGCAAATTCCTTCTGTGCTACCAATTGAAGGTAAGGGGAGCTATTATATTTTTGGGTTGAATTGTTTTAGTATAAGTATGCATGTTAATTTCAAAAAATTATATACTGTTTGGACTGCAATTGATTGTTGTGTGTATCTGGTTTTATATGAATTGAATAGTATGAATTTATGAATTGGTAGTGTGCTTATTATAATCTGTTTGGAATGGATTTGAATGCTGGAACAAGAGTTTTATTTTTATTTAATGCTATCAAATCTGGTGCAGAGCTATAGTTTTATGTGTAGCCTTTAGGTAGAGTTTGAGAAAAAGAAAAGAATTAAAAAGTAATGGGTGTTATGTTTATCAGTGGACGCAAATAGGGATGGATTAATGTTTTGTTTAGGAGTCTAGGTTATGGGATAATTCTTTGGTTTAGCAAATGATAAGATTGTGGTAGAAGAGAAGGGGGGCAGTGGGGAACAAGCGGGAAGGTTCACGTTAGGAGTTTTAAAAGTAAGAAAATTAATTTGGGACAAATGGTTGCAGAGAAAGTGTATGATGAATAGAAGAAAGAGGAATTATTTGTTTTATAATTTTTAGATATGTGGGCTCGTGACAGAGAATTGTAGGAAGGAGTTTTGGTTTATGGTATGTGATATTAATTTAATATAGCAATATATAAAAGTTGCAGAGGGGGTATAATTGTATTAATATAATTTGTAGTAGAGATTATAAAGATTACGTACAGTAATTTGGGAAAGGAAAGAGTTGGGGTTCCAATGTTGTTTTCCACAGTGATTATAGTATGATTGTCAGTATAAATCCTTATCTTGTTCGTGCCTTTGTAGTACTGTGTTGTGCTCTATAGTAATATTGGAATGCTGATTCAAGGATAACTTGACCTGTATACCTTCCTTACTTCTTAACTGGATTGGTAGAACCAATTTTGGATTAAATATTATGCATGATGATGGTTCACGTTAATAGCCACAGAGCTGGTTGGGAGAGGAAATTGATCATTGGTTTTACTTTGTCCCAACCAATTCAAGTTAGATTATGTTTTAGTTGGTGCAGCAGATTTATTTTCAGAAGCTTCTAAGTGAACTAAAGTATTATTTTTGGTTGGATGCAATGTTTGGTTTTAGTTTAAAGTAGCTAGAAATTTGCTAGACTAGTTTTCACCTGAAAGAGTGGCATATTATATTCTTTTCTAATAGGTTGAATTTTGGATGGTGCATCTTTTTGTCTTTTTCCATGAATTAGTGGTGGCTGAAATATGTGGGTGATATAGCTTGATGCAGCTACCTTTACCGTGCTAAAAGCTACTATAGGTTCAAGGTGAATGTTAAGTTGACGTAAGGGTTGGTTTCACTTTAGACAAATTTAGATTTGGTGAGGACCATTTCGAGGTTGATGTTTCACTTATGAATATAATATGTCATAGTTTAGGTTGCTAAAAAAAAAAAATATGTAAATTCACTTTAGAAATGAGGACATTTGTTGAGTTATATTGTAATTGGATCACCTTTTGGTAGGTACATACACTCGGTGGAAAGGCTAAGTGTTTAAACAAGTTGCTGGGAAATTTTATCTTTGCTCTCCATTTTTTTTAGCAATTTATTTGGAATTTTAACTAAGTATTTTGGTGTGCCAAACCTGTGCAAGAGTTGTATTATACGTGGTTATGGTGCAAGTGCAGTTTTTAAAGGAACTATTAGGAGTTTTAAGCGGCTGGGAAACCTTTGTAATGCTTTAAAATTTAATTGAACCTTGTTTGAACTAATAGAAGTATTTGGGATTATGTTTTTTAGGTCTTTTATTAATATTGCAAGTTGTTGTCCGAATTAATTTCAGAGTGTTGGTTGCGGTTATAAATGAAATGATATTGGTTTCTTTGCTATTAGTGTGAACATAGATACCCTGCTGTTCATTATTTGATTTTCTGCTAATTCTATCTAGATTACACGAATATTGCAATTCTTGTCGTGAGATATTATTTATATTCTGCTTCTGAACGTTTGTGATACTGGTATGGATCGAATGAAATAAAAAGCTAGGTAATGTTCTGTTAAATGGGTGTGTTAATTGTTAGGAGTCTTTAAATGATACACAAGTATGTAGGATATTTTAGTGCAATATCATGATAGTATGAACTTCGTGAGAAAAAGAATCTTTTATTTGACTGTGCAACTCAAAAGGTGTGATACAACTGATTGTTGTTGGTCAAACTGGGTTAATTTCGAAATGAAAATTTGTTTCCCTAAGTGTACCCATGAATGCTTATTGATGCTGTGATGATAGCGCTGTTTCAATTTGAAAAGATTCAATTTGTTATGCTGGTGCATTCTTCCATACTTTTTGTTTATATCTATAGGTTTATTGAATTTTATTATATGATCAATTTTGGGTGTATTTCGACAATTTATCCTTTAACGAATGAACTTGTGGAATTTTCCGAATAATATATGGTTGTTTTTAATATTAAGAAGCTATTGCCAATAGAAGGGAAATGAAATATATGCAGCACTATCTCTTTCCCATATTTCAAATTAATGTTACGTTAATTTGACTTGCTTTTGTAGACACCTGGTATGCTGGTAGTTTGTCTGTAGGATGACGGAAAATTAAAACCTAGGTGTATGGTTCCTATTGTATGTGCCTTTATGAATGAAATATAAATATTTGATTGTGTTTTCTGTAATTTCATGGTAATCAATTTTGTAAATTTCCAATTGTTACCAAACTGCAATTTTCACTCAATTGATCTTCAGAGGACCCGGATTTTGCAGCATCAATTTCTTGCAAAGGCTGTGGCTTTCTATTTCAAACTGTGAAGAATCCACTCCAGCAATTGATATTGATAGGACCTGATGTTTTATAAGAAACAATGGAGTGTAGCTCCTTATAATAGGGAAAACTGTTGAAACGCAACGCAACGCAACGAAACCACCATTGTAGTGTTCGTTTGAGCTTCACTTCCTTTCCACAGCCAGGGACCTCAATCAATGGTGACAAGAAGAAAGCTCCTGAATTTGTTATCAGCTCTAAACGTTTCTGACCTACTTCCTCATCACGCCAATGCAATTAACCGTTTTTCGAAAACCCCCAAAACCCTTAGGGTTTATTACGGAACCCAATCATCCAAACTCCCCGAATACGAGATGCCATCGGTAACATGGGGCGTGATCCAAGGTCGCAAGGAGAAGCTCGTTTCGCGAGTAATCATCTTCGACTACCTCAAGGGTTTGGGAATCATCCCGGACGAGTTGCACGACCTCGAACTTCCCTCCACCGTAGACGTCATGCGTGAGCGTGTCGAGTTTCTCCAAAAAATAGGTCTAACCGTCGACGATATCAACAATTACCCTTTGATCTTAGGTTGCAGTGTCAGAAAAAACATGATCCCCGTGTTGGGGTACTTAGAAAAAATTGGGATTGGAAGGCCCAAGCTTGGGGAATTCGTTAAGAATTACCCGCAGGTGTTGCATGCTAGTGTCATTGTTGAGCTTGCTCCTGTTGTTAAGTTCCTCAGGGGCCTTGATGTGGAGAAAGATGATATCGGGTATGTGTTGCAGAAGTACCCTGAACTTCTTGGGTTCAAGCTTGAGGGTACTATGAGCACTTCGGTGGCTTATCTTGTTAGTATTGGAGTGAACCCTAGAGATATCGGTCCAATGGTTACTCAGTATCCTTATTTCTTAGGGATGAGAGTTGGAACTGTGATCAAGCCCTTGATTGATTACTTGGTCGATTTAGGGCTACCGAAGAAGGTTTTGGCTAGGATGTTGGAGAAGAGAGCTTACATTCTTGGCTATGATCTTGAGGAAACTGTGAAACCAAATGTGGAATGTTTGATTAGTTTTGGTGTTAGAAGGGAGTGTTTGGCTTCGGTTATTGCTCAATATCCGCAGATTCTTGGGCTGCCTCTCAAGGCTAAGTTGTCCACGCAGCAGTACTTTTTCAGTTTGAAGCTTAAGGTTGATCCCGAAGGGTTTGCACGGGTGGTGGAGAACATGCCTCAGGTAGTTAGCCTCAACCAGCATGTGATTATGAAGCCCGTTGAGTTCCTCCTTGGAAGGACTGTAACAGTGGAGGATGTAGCTAGAATGGTGATCAAGTGTCCTCAGTTGGTGGCATCGAGAGTTGAGCTGATGAAAAACAGCTATTACTTCTTTAAGAGTGAGATGGGGAGGCCATTGAAAGAGCTTGTGGAATTCCCGGAGTACTTTACTTATAGTTTGGAGTCTAGAATCAAACCCAGATACCAGAGGCTCAAGAGTAAGGGGATAAGATGTTCGTTGAATTGGATGCTGAATTGTAGTGACCAGAGGTTTGAAGAGAGGTTGCAGGGTCATTACATTGAAACTGAAAGTGCAGGTCCCAGATTCTGTATGGGAGGGAAATTGGAGCTACCGGGGAATGACATAATGTCTGATGACGAAGCTGAGAGTGATGATGAAGTACTATACACAAGAACTGTTTCTCTATAGCTCAGCAATTTTTTTATTTTTCTGCGGTTGGTGAAACCATTGCAAAGTATAATTGTCATCAATTGGAGGAGTAATTTTATCTGTTTTGTCCCCATTTGTATTGCCAATAGATGCATATCACTTTTTCTATTCATTCGTTTGCTTTGGAGGCAATAGTGAAGTCTGAAACCCTTATAGTTTGCCCTGAATATCCATGTAAATTATGTTTGTTGTTTCCTTCATGATCTAGTGATAAACTAACAGTGCCATAAAGGCAGAATTTTGAACACTACTTTATCTGTTAATGATATTTGTGGAAACATGGTGGATCATATAAAAGCGATAGGAACTATTTTTGTTTTCTTGTAAATCCTTATTCCAATTCTTTACTAATTCCACTAATTACGAGTGATTGATTTCTTTTACACATTACCGATCGTGGTCTTTCAGACGCGAAGTGCCAATAATTGCTTTTGAATTGCTTTCACTTCAGTCGGTTCTTGGATACTCGAGCTCAGAGGTGGCAAAAAAGAAACCACTACTAAATTGTATGGTTGAATAATTTTATCGGATGGAATTTTAATCATGTGATAGTTTACATTTCAGCTAATTTTTTAATCATGTTTATTTTTTCCCTGACATTAACATTGTTATGGATTAATCATAATGATTCATATCTTCGGGAATTTCTAACACACAAAATGGCCATTTAGAAAACATAGTAACATTCAAACTATGGTATAGTGACTTGAAGAGGACAAAATATTACATCGTCGTTTATGTCAAATGGTCCATAACAAAGCAGGAATCATCCTTTTTCTACCATGGTCAAATTTCAGTAGACCAAGCCTTTTCTCTCAACAGTTTGACATTCCCTCTGCTGTTGTTTAAAAATTATAGATAAGGAGATCCCAAATTTTGGAATTAAGTTTATTTGTCTCAAAAAAAATTCAATGACTAATTTCAATTGGATATGTAGGTACAAGAAATGTTGCTAGCTACATATCAATTAAGAATGCTAAAAGATTTGGACTAGGTGGGTTTTAAAGACAATACCAAATGTGAATCAATCATTACTAAACGAGTGATTTGATGCATGCTTTAAAAATATATTGACCAATTTAGATCAAGCAAATTTGGTTGGTACCTTAAATTTATGATGAAAAAATATTTATCTCCCTATATGTTTTCTATATAAGTATTCAATTTATATTAATGAGAGCGGAAAATAGCTTTTATTTTTTTACGACTAATTACTTATTTTATTTATTACATTTTTTTTCTGTAGTTGTCACTGACGTATATTATTAATTTTCATTCAACATATAATTAAAAAATACAATATGTAAAATCATCACAATATATAACATAGACTATAAGTGAAATAAAAAAAAATCTATATTAGGTGTTAGTATTTAATACATAAATACAATAATCCACATATCAAAAACATAAATAACTTATGTGATTCCTTATTATAAAAAAAGTTTGTAACTCATGTACTAACGGTTTAAATTGAATAAACTACGGTCAACTAGGTTACACGCTCTCGTCCAATAAAAAAACTGACATCTATGGTAATTGTTTTTTTTTTTTTTTCAAACAGTACTTGCCTTAGGATTTATGCCTTGTTTAGTCATTAGTGGTGTAGAGTTCCTCAGTTGACAAAATTACACTCTTCAAGTTACATAAAGTATATTAACCTAAGAAATGTATAACCCTTCTAATGCAAAATCTCTTAAAATTGGTTTGTTTTATAAATTGTAATAATTTTCGCTAGTTAAAAATCCATGTAATAAACTTCAAAAATGAAAAATTTAAAATAAATAAAAAATAACTAAAATATCAGTCAATAATAAAAGTATTCAATATATCATTTCAATTACCTAACCTAAAATTTGGCAAGACTATCCAAGTACTATTATGAAGCTAAGATATAACATTTTGATCTCACGAGGAGAAGAATTTTCATATAGATGATCTAGTTATAAAGACAGAATGTCGTACTTCATCCTTCCTTAGTGATAAAAGAGGAATCGCTACGGGTTACCAAATTTTAACAACAGAGAAATGAAAGGCAGCACTTCGTGCTTCACACAAACACGAACTTATAATCAACTTGAAACTATTAATGTATATCACAACCAAATAAGCTTAGATCTTGATCTGATTACAAAGATATTAACAAACCTGAGATGAGAGGGCACAATCACACTATCCGAGTATTACAAATATCAACTGCAAAAAGGAGAAAGGGGGGATATAAAGCTACCTATACAACCACACAGCCACCCAAAGAAAAGCTGAAGGTTAGCTCCAAGTTAATTTTCTTCCTTTGCCTGGCTTCTTAGCCGATCTCTCTCTAAGCAGGAAATACACGACTCTATGTCAGACGCATACCGATTCTCAAACTCTCTTCTCACTATCAATCCATGGCCATTAACATAAACAATGGTCGTCGGAATGCGTTACAATCTTATAATCAATTGGGGGGAAAAGATAAAAGTAAAAATAAACAAAGAAGGGTAGAAGAACGATGCTATGAAAGTTCAATCCTTAGTGCCTCTTCATGAGACATTGTCATTGGGTGCTGCGTGTTAATCCTCCCCGTGCCACATTTCTGAGCAAATGTAACATGTCACCGAAGTTAATGGGAAATCATTAAGTCAAACATATACAATTTGAAAATTCAATCACCAAATTCAGGAATTTCTGCAAGTTGAAGAATTGTTGACAAAAAATCAACAAAATAAATCCTATACCGACGGGGATTTTAACGATTACATACAAACGTAGTTTAAGAAACGAAAACAGGGCAAACAAATAATGTAATTTTAGAGAAAATATTCTCTCACAAATTAGAGGATAATATCGAGAAATATTCTAAAAATGACGTGTATTTATTGAAGATCTGAAACAAAATCGGATAGATCATTTAAGTAAATAATGCCATAACAATGTAAAATATATCACATATGCAACGAGATACAAAATATAAGTTATGATCAATAACAATGATCTTCCTTTTCCATAAAACTGATGTAAAGTTTTTCAACACAAATCACTAGGGTTGAATATGTCAAAATACCTAGACATTGTTCAGTTACCATAACAAGGGGCCCACGGTGAAAACAAAATTATCCATTAGGTTAACCGTTAAAAAGGTACATGATGTAAACCTAAAATCTGGCAAATCAATGTACAGAAGGGAAAAAAAAAAGGTACCTTCCAGAAACAAGCTGATGCTGAGCACTGTTCACAGGACCCTTTACATTGCTGAAACGCTTTGCTCTGCTCTCTTGTTCTTTCTCCACACGCATCGCAGCTACCTCCTTCTCCATGGCCGCCACTTCTCTTCTCATCTTCTTAGCCTCAACTTCCATGGCTTTGGTCAGTGTATCTACTTTCTTTGCTAGCATCTGACAAATAACACCATTGCAACTATTAGCTAAGATTATAATATCAACTACTAATCTAATATTAGTCCCAAATCAAATAAATACTAACTTCAATGGCATCATCTTTGTCTTTTAGGCTTTGATCTTTCTCATGACCAGCTTTCCTCAAGGCTAAGACCTCTTTCTGTAGCAAATCATACAAAACCCCAGAAACACTATCCTCCGTATCAACTGTCGGGAAGTCATTTGGCTTATCATCTGAATTTCCTTTCCAATTATCATTTTCTTCCCGGTGTTTGGTTCCTTCAGAAGACTGATTGAATGAATAACTTGGAGGTTTTCCATTTAGAAGAATTTTACTCCTTTCTAATGACCTTGTGCCGCCATCAAATGATTTAGATGTGCCTTTAGCATGCTTCAAAACTGTGCTTGAAGATACAGAAGACCTAAGTTGAATGGATGGTGATCTTTTCAGAAACCCATTAGATGTTAGTTTAGAGATGTTATCAGCTCCACCAAGGGATTGACGTCGAGAAGGCCCATTGCTAATACATCTTCCCTCTGAGGTGCCGCGATTAATACTGTTAGAAGTTTCTCTCAAACTCTCCTGTAGCACTTTAAGCCTTAATTGATATTTTTCCTGAAAATTGTAAAAGGTTTACCTTGAGTAACGGCAGAAGTAATCTCCTAAGCTAATACATGGGGGCTGTAAAACCAGATTATTACTTTTAACTGTGCTTCAGACTTTGCAGTGCGCTCAGTTATAGCAAGCTTGTCTCGAAGTTGCTGCATCTCTCCCTACAAGAATGTAATTTGGTAAAAATAAATTGAAACCGCATTGAAGGGAAACAAAATTCAGGAAGATTTTAGGTATTTTTTATTTAAAGAAAAAAGCTTAAATCAAAAGGAATCAGAAATAATATTCACCTGCAAGAATCGTCGTTCTTCAAGCCATTGTTTTACAGGCATCACTTTGTCATTAGCATCCTTCCATTCATTAGCAACCACTACAGCTACTCTGTTTGCTGTTACCTTGGCACGAGCTAACTCCCGGTCAAGTGTTTTTCTTTCTTCCTATGTAGTGTCAAAATAGACATGCAGCAATTAGCATGCTTCAGTTATGATTGAGTAAACAAACAAGAAGAGTATAGTTAACTCATTACATTCATTTCTTGAACTTTCCGCTGATAATCTCTCACAGCATTGGCAGCCGCACCACCTGCAAGTACAGCCTCTTCTAGTTCCCTCACGGTTTGGGTAAGTTTTTCAACCTCTGCCACCTTCAGTCTATGCATTTTGTCCAAAATTTTATTTTCTTCCTGGGAGAGGATATGATGACACCAAATGTAAGAAATTAAATTATCACCGCTGACATCGTACAAAATTGCAAATACCTGGCAAATCTCAATCTGTTTAATTAGCTCTTGATTTTTATTTTGGAGATCATCCACCATGGAGGCCTTAGCCAAGGCAATCTGAACAGTCTTCTCAGCTTCAAGAAGTGCTGCTTCTTTAGATTTGGTAAGTCGATCTAAAGCTTTGTTATCATCTTGAAGTTTAGCAATCTGCAAGGAACAAGTTAAAGAAAGTAATGACATAAATCACCTATGACAGGCCAGCTTCAGTTGCCTTCATCAGTTTCTTATGGGAATCACATTCAAATTAGAAGAACAAAGTAAGAGTACCTCTTGCCGGGCAAGCTTAAGTTCAGCTTCTAGAGGAGCAAGAATGGCCTCTATAGGAGGCATGTCATCATCCTTCTGAGCAGCATGGACCCTCCGAAGAGTGGCTTCAGCAGCAAACTGGGCTGCCATCGATGCTTTCTTGTCATCATTGATTTTCTTTATTTCAAGATTCTGCAAGAAATATCCAGTTTAGTAAACACGTCATGTGACCTAAATAATTTAGTCCTCCTAAGGTTGACAGAGGGTTGAAGTAATACTTTGCTTTCTAGAAGAGACTCTGTTAGCTTCAGCTTCCCTTCAACCTTTGACAACTCTTCAGTAAGCTACAGAACAAGGAAAAAAAATACAGAAAACAGTTACATTTCAAGTTGACGTTAAGTGATGAATCTATACATTAAGAAACAGCAGCAACACGAATAAATGAAAGCATGGCACATGAACAGGTTCTCAGGTGACCATGCACTACAAACAATTGAAATAATTACAACACCACGTTAATATACAACACGGGCCAAGTTGCCTCACACTCACTAAATCAGCCAAAGCATAATTACTTGCATAAACACATGAAACATAAAAACTGGAAGAATGACTATGGAACAATAAATATACGCACAGTAAACTCCAAAACAATACCACCATTCACCAAGAAACAAAAACGGGCATATACAGAGTATTTTGTATAATTTTTTTTTTTTGGTAAGTAATAAAATCAGCGAGCAAAGAAGCATTGTCCGGTATAAAAGTTGAAAAAAAAAAAATAAAGAAATTAGTAATGAAGTTTCCTTATTCTTAAGTCCTAATTCTAACCGTGTACTTGCAATGATCATTTCAGAATCTTGTAATTGATTCAATTTAACTTCAATAATACAACGAAGCAAAATTTAGAAGGTGACCTCTTCAACGGCCTTTTCTCTGAGCCGTTCAGAGAGCCTCAAGGCTTTGATCTCCGCTTGCGCTTCCGACAATTCCCTGTCCTTATCTGCAAACACGACGCAACACAAGCGAGTCACCATTAGTCAACAACGCGAAGCAAAATCAGGCCAAAAACTCGCCAGATCGAGTCGCATTTTCGCACCTCTAACTTCATTCTCCAACCGATTGAGCTCCACCTTCACCGGATCCGAACCGTGCAAGAGGTTCATGAACTCGTCCGCGTCGAGGCTCTGCCTCATCGAAGGCGCGCGCCTCCGCGACGAGCCCTTCCCCTCCTTGAACGATCCGGACACCGCCAACGGCGCGACCGGCGTGGCCACAGTCGCCTCCGCTCCACCCTCGCCGGAAACCTCCGCCATGGCCGATCTAACCGATGCCGTAAGCTGTCACATCCACGTGCTCGCAGCTCCGCGGATCCCTAGGCGCGCAGTGAGACTAAGAGCAAGAGTCGCAGAGAAAATGCCGCTCTGAGAAGGATACGGTGGTTTTAGAGAGATAGTTCGGGAGATAGATGGTTTCATAGTCTGTGCTTGTTTCTCTCTCTAGATTGTGATTTTAAATCTGGGCTTTCTTTTCCACTTCTTTTTCTTTTTTTCGTTTTTTTTTAATTGTTGTTCTGTGTGTATGTGTGTGTGTTGCAGTGAGAGTGATAGTGAGATTAAATAAATCTGAGTAATCAGTGAGTGTATAGCTGGCTGTTATGGTTAAGCAGACCAATACTGAGTGTGTGACAGGGAAACACAGTAAACCCTTTCTCATCATCTTATTATGTTAATCACTCTAGTAAAGCCAAGCCATGGGCTTCAAGCCGGTAGCGTAATGCGCACTCCATGCGTTTCCAACTTAAACCATCTTCGATATGCGTACGATAGCCGGTGGGACCCGGAACCGGCTTAGCTGGTAAACGTGTTCCATTTGGACAAACAAACTCACAACTCGCTGCCATTAACATTAACTAATACATATATGACGTTTTAAGTTTTGAAGGGATCATCACCATCAATAAAAACATCAAAATGCTATGAATTGCCGGAGTAGAACTTCTAGACGAGGAAGAGAGTCTTTGACTATAACGATAAGACAACGTTAAAAAAAATATACCAAACTACAAAAACTGACAAATCTTACTACTACCAGAAAATTGTATGCCCTTGTCCAAGCTTCAAAATACCAGACAGAATACAAAACTTCGAAATTCCGCATAAATAACTAAATATTACATTTCTTTATAATACTGCCAATTCAACATTCAGATATGGAATATATATATATATATATATATATATATATATATATATATATATATGTAATTTATTTAGAGGATTGGTTCTACAGTGTTTATCTTTTATTATTTATAACATCTGGATTTACTTTTTTCCTTTCCTCTGTTGTTTCTGGAATATGATTTTTCTGAAATAATTCTTACGGTAATACATTTATATAAATAGTTTTTAGAATATTAAACATTAATTTAGCATATACATGTATTGAATAACTACTAATCATTCAAGCATCGTATTTAACTAACATCCGAGAACTAAATTAAATTATTAACATTATTAATAGTTATGAGATATTTAATACGGTTTGTAATATTCTAATAAGTAATATAATTTCTTGATCATAGAATCTGTTAGATTGGTAAATCATGTCTGTCTTTACAGTGAAATCGTAATGTTTTGACCTTAAAACTTTCTGGCGGTTGGATTTCAAAGTTCCACTGATATGATTTCAATTTCAAATGTCTTCTGCACGTTCATTCCTTCCAAATAGCCAAGTTTTCTTCACACTGTGTAGTTTGATACTGTAGGTGGTAAACTAGAAATTCTATAGGAAAACCTGTGGTTTAGAAAATTGGTCCACACTACACTGTCGCAACAGAATTGGGAGTGTTGTGGATGTATCTTAAAGCACTTTTGATACACAAGGTGTATGTCTGCTCCCAGACTTGTTCACATGGAGGGTCCTTCCCACCATGTTTGACAGTGGCACCTCAAATAGGATGGGACCAGGGCCACAACTTGGAGGGCAGTGAGAGCATAGTAGTTTCGCTTGAGCAACAACCCAAAGCGGTGACTCGCACCGTTATCAATTCGCTAGATTCACTGTCCTGGGAGATGTCATGATCGATTGTGGGGTCTAACCAAGTTCCTTTCCAATATTCATGCCCCTAATGTGACAACTTACCTCACAAAACACAACTATGCAACCAGTTTAATTCTTAACTAGGGTCACGATACTTCAATCAATTTCAATAACCAGACAGCTAACAAATTCACATCAGCGTGTAAACATTTGATTGGTGGTGTAGGTCACTGAGTATTGAATTAAAATACATCAATAATTTCCTCCAAATTAACAATAGCACCTTCTCACATGGGCGTAGGCAAACATGTTCATGTGGCTACGCTTAGCGATAAAAATGACAACAAAATACAACTAATAAATCGTATTAATTTCAAAGATGCGTTTAATCAAATCTCATGGGAACTTAAACCAAGAACACACTTTCTTTTCTTTCAATTGTGAAATCTGCCATTAAGTTAGGACAGCGTGAAAGTTTAATAAATCCATGAAGATTTCGGTATTTGAAACAGGGTCAAAACCACTAAACTCAATAATTAAGGAAATAACAAAAACCTGCAAAACATATAATTACTGGGTCCTAGCAAAATACTTAAAACACTCTTCAACATATAACTTCAAAATTGCTAGCTCAAACATCAAGCCTCAACTCTTTCCTCTTCCAGGATGAGGGCCTTTCCTGTTGGCTTTGCCAATAGATCTGTATATTCTTGGAATGGTGATTTAGAGAAGCGAGTCTCCTTCCAGAATTCGGGTGTTAGAAAACCGTAGGTTTTAAGCAGACAATCAAAAGTGGCCTGTAAAAAGATAAGAGGAATTAGAAAAACAGATTAATAATAAATAAATAAGATTCAGATCTATTTACTTATTGGTTATTCAATATTTCAAAATGCATACAAATGGTTTAACAAAACTAAAAATGGTGTTTACTACATTGGATGGGGACAGATGCAATAAAAACAAATACTACCCGACTTCAAAAAAGTTGTAATAACACATTCCGGGAGACCAATGGGAAAGGTAAAATTAATTAAAGTTCTCTACTTAGTTCAAATTAGTCTCGACACAAGTTAACAATCTGCGAAGAAGCTTACAAAAGAGATTTTACATATTAGCTTAATGATAAACCACAAATATAAAATAATTCACTCAGGTTTTCTCCTCTTATTTCCTTTACGTCAAAGTACTGATTAAGTTCATTAAAAAAACAGCCTAAATTTTACACTGAACTCATTTCTTCGTAGTGCAATTTATAGTACTAAATTAGACAACCAGAATTAAGCATAAGGCAACCAAGCGCGTAATAGAAATTTAAAGTAAATCATATAGTATTTCCGTGCATCCAAGGGCAATGTAAGATCATACACAATAACAACCAATACAACTAATTATGCTTCAACGATGTCATCATCCAGTTACAAAAAAATAAGGACATATGGTTGCAATACTAAAACGCTTCACTTGCAATGAACATGGCAAAGGCTTTTAAAAGGACCATGATATAAATTGCTCGTAAAATATAAACAACACTTGAGAGAAGTCGTTAAAAACCATTACAAATCATCGTTAACAAGCATTATCCAATAAACGAAACAAACACTAAAAAAACATAAATAAATATAATAAGGGTAAGGGTTAACCTTGACGAAGTTTCCGAGGGTTTTAGTCGAACCTCTGGAGGAGGTGAAAACATCATCGATTCCGGCGAACTGCAATACCTTTTTGGGGACCCTGGCAGCGACGATACCGGACCCACGAGGGGCAGGGACCATGCGAACTGTGACGGAACCACACTTTCCGGTGACCTTGCAGGGAACGGTGTGGGGCTTTCCAATCTTGTTTCCCCAATACCCTCTCCTGACGGGAATAACAGAGAGCTTAGCCAAGATAATGGCGCCACGAATGGCAGTGGCGACTTCCTTGCTGCACTTGACACCGAGACCCACGTGGCCGTTACCGTCACCAACGACGACGAAGGCCTTGAAGCGCGTGCGCTGACCGGCACGAGTCTGTTTCTGGACAGGCATGATCTTCATGACCTCATCTTTGAGAGTAGGACCGACGAGGGTGTCGATTATTTGGTGCTCCTTAATTGGGAGTGAGTGCAGGTAGATCTGTTCCAGGCTCCGTATTTTACCATCCTTTACGAGGCGTCCAAGTTTCGTTACAGGAACCCATTTTTCCTCCTCCTCGCGGCGCCCGGCCCTACGGCGTCCGCCACGACCCCTGTCGCCGCGACCGCGACCGCCGAAGCCGCGACCGAATCCACCACGGTCTCCACTTCCACGTTCGGCCATGTTGTTTACGGTGTAGGTGAGAGGGAAGGGGAAGGAGTGAGGGTGTAACTGCGCTTATGAAAAATGGGAGAAGGTTGTCTCTGTAGGGTTTCTGGTTCGAGTGTTGTTCTATATATCTAAGTATGTAATGAAAGGGTCAGCGTAGGGTTTTTTGTTTTGCTTGCTGTGATGGGCTGGCCCAACTATTTCTGGGCTTATTATTTCAAATATTGGAGACAGACGAAGAAAAAGCAATTGAAGAAGATTATACTAACATGTTCACTTATAAGCATTTCATTTCATGGAAGTATTGGATGCAATGATATTAGTCTTGTGCAAATTTGTTTTTCCCTATAACTATTAAAATCAATGCATGATAGATAATCTTAAAATATTATTAAACAATCTATTAAATCTAATGAACTAAACTCCCTTAAAACACCATTCATTTTAAATAAGAGAAACATAAAAAAACATACTCCTTAAAATAAATGGGTATTGCTTTCTGCACCCTATCTTTATTCTTCCTGCACCCTATCAAACATGTGAAATACTATAAGTAACCTTTTACATTTTTTACTTAGCCCTAATTAATAGGGCGCAGGAAGCAAAAGCCGAAATAAATTACGTTTACCCAATTATTTATTAAAGCCAATAGTGAAATTTGTAACTAATTAGCCCCCATATCCCACAGAATGAACACCGAAAATTTTCAAATATCAAGGTTTGATTTGCGACATCTAGTGTAGCTCGAACCGATTATTAAAAGAGATATATGTTGACAAACCTGGAATTTGTTTAAAAAATTAAATATAATAAAAAGTAAATTTGTAATTAAGTGATGTAAAAATATTACCAACATAACAATATTAAAGGTTGTTAAGTGAGTGTAAAAAAGAAAGTGAAGTATCAACATACGAAGGTCTTGGTTAAAAATAAAGCAATTATCTTCCTTCAACCAAAAAAACACAGAATAATTCATAAATAAGGTCATGGAATAAGTTGGAAGGTAGACCGACACACTTTCCATTGTTAAATTAGGGCAAAATTAAATATTTAAACTATTCAACACGATTACTAGATCTCCTCTCTAAGCAGTTTTCCTTCTCACCTATATTTTCTCTACACAAACAATTAAGCAAAACAATGACAGTTAAAACGAGAAAATTGGAAGAAGTTACACTCTTTAATGTCTTGATAGTATCTACATATACACATCAACAGTTGAAAACCATGAACTATTTTATACTTAAGCTCAGCTTAAAATCATATTTTTGATCGTCTTTAGTATTCTGTCACACCTGTTCATTTCCCTTCAGAATATTGAACTTGCAAAGAGGACAAGTTGCATTCATCTTCAGCCATTTCACTATGCATGTAGAATGGAAATGATGGTTACACGGAAGAACATGAAGCTCTGCTCCATCCTCATAGGAAGAGATGCATATACAGCATTCCTAAGAAGAAAAAAGAAATTGATTTATTACTTTCAGAAATCTTTTGAATGTTATTATCACAATGCACGAATTATATCTTTTTCCCTTTCGAACAACCATAAATTCACACAAAGATCTTATGAAACTACAGCATGAATCTTTATATGCAGGACCAATATAGAAAATCAAATAGCCATTTTGCAGAAGTAACAAGCTAATTAAGGCTGAAAAATTAATTCAGTCCAGCAAAACATACTGCATCATCAGGTGAAAGTATTCGTTCATTCACTGAGTAACCACTGATCGTCTCCACGGGAATCATTGATCCACCTCCTTTACTGGGTGTTTCCTCATTGCTTAACATTTGATATTTGTATCTTGGAAGTACACTGAGATCCGATTCTGATGCACCTTCCTATAGTCTCATGAAACGAGGCAATGAGATTGGAAGCCAACAAATATTTGAATGTTAGGATTTATGATTAAAGAGAATGAAACACGTACCTGTCCTGCAACAGCATAGAGAATAGCAATAATACAGGGTAAACAACAACAGAGGGCAATTCCAATCAAGCATGCCAACACAACACAAAAGATGGCAAAAAAGACATCAAATGCAAGGAAGACAACAGCCAACCTGTACATATAAATCCAAAGAAAAAGAAATTTAATATCAACATTGTTATCAAATTCATCATGCAATCCATCAATTTTTGTCAGTTATAACAAACAAAATTAATAATAAAAAAACTCTTTTGTAATGATTTTTCTTTAAAAGAAAGATTATTTATCATTTGCTTTGGTCTATATTTAGCGTTTTAAACATTGGGGACTATTTTTCACAAAAATAAAAGAGTTATTCAATTCATTTCTCATATATTAGGATAGATTAAGTCATTGGATCAGAAAATAAAAGGCCACAACTTTATGCATTACTAATATAAGCATGGATATTACTAGTTTTCATAAATAAGTTTAAAATAAACATATCATTCTTTGACAAAAAAAAAATAAATAGAAAAATCTTCTGTAAACTTTGGTAAACATACCTCATTTTGCAGGAAAAATATTCTTATACACGGATGTACATTATTAATGCCAGAGCGCGTATGTTTTTACGCACCTCCGTGCCAAATTTACAAGGTAAAATACAAGCATTATTCTTGAAAGTAGTTTAAATAATGCCAAACTTACCAGTACAAACGTGGAGCATCTTGCAGAAGAATATCACCACCAGAGACAACCCAGTAAAAGCCCACCATCCACCAAAGTAACGAAACCATGGTATTCAATGATGCGCACCGTTTTGTGAATCTGGGTTGTAGGTAATCAAAACCAGTATACCAATTCAAACACAATATAAAAATGCATATAATAATAAACCAAATAGCATGCAACTCCATAGCAGATTAAAATCAAAAGAGCAGCACACGGCCCCTCAACAAAGTAAAAGACATTTAATTTTCTTTTCCCAGAGTGAAAGGATATAACCCGACAGATAGTCCTCACATTACATACATTGAAGCAGAGTTTCTATACCAAAATATCAGTAGAAGGGTTCCAATGACTAAAATCTTAATGATACTTGGAGTCCTTTCATTAATCATATACACAAACCATAATCCCTAATAATACCATAATGCTTTCACCCACACATTATCTATAACTAAAATGTTCCAGTATCATCTAAGTCACCTTAACTTTTGAAGCAGCTAAATCCATCAAGAACTTGGTTCACATACCGGGATAGAAAAGTAAAGGGCTTCATTAGGTATTCAAATTAGCAACTTGTCTTAGTATTCCTCATTAGTACTGCTATCCGAACAAAACCCCAAGATCATGCAATTGAAGTTTTAACCATGATTTATGCATAGATATTGACAGTTTCAATAAAAGAATTAGCACATGCAACCTGTCCCTATACAAGGATTTTACAATACAAGGAAAAGGTCCCTAAACAATAAAAGGAACATAATAAAGATTTCGCAATACAAGGAAAAGGTACCAAAACGGCTACATACTCAACAAGATTCTAGATTCATTGTTGAAGTACATGAAAGACTGAAATATGCAGAAACTAATAGGCACAAGTAAATTATTTTCTTTAAGGTAGAAGACGAGCTATAGTGCAAAGGTAAAGTTACGTCCTAATAACCGGTTGGTCATGGGCTCCAATCTGGACAGCCTCTTTAATATGCAAGATGAAGACGACCTACAATTACCCTCCCTCGTACATTCGCTACGCAAGAAGCCTCTCGCACCGGGGTGATACATTAGTTTTTTAGCAAGTTTAGCACCGGGGTCAAGACAAACCTCACATTGACAAAGTTACATATACATAGATACATATTCACCTTCACTGTCCTCAGCAGCAACATTCAAACTCGCTTTGTAATACGATGAGTCCTATTCTAACCAATTGGAGCAACCTTCTTACGGATAATTGGGTATACGTACAGATAGAACCGTTAATTGAAATACGGCAAAACTATTCGTAATAACACAGAACCCAACATGAAGAAAATCTATGGCAATATACACAAAACTATATTAATCGAACCCCATGAAAACCGATAACTAACAAATTGGCGTGTTTATAATTGAAAATCAACAATTGAATTGAAATGAAATTGAACGCACCCAGTGGAAGGGGAACTCCCAGAGGTTCCAGCATCCTCCTCTTCGCTGTCGTTGACGTCATCATATTCGAGGTGGCCGCCAGACTCCTCGTCCCTCGGCGCGTCGCTCCTCCTCCGGTACTCGACCCACACGAGCGCCACGTGAAGGAGGCACTGCAGGGCGTAGCCACAGATCCACCACCGGATCGGCGTGTTGGGATTCTCCTTGACGGTGCAGGCGAGCATCACCGCCGAGACCACCACAAAGGCCATGTTCCATGTCATGTCGAGCGCCACCACCGGTTTCGAGTATGTCCAGTCGGCGCGGCGCTCGTCGAGCTCACGGGCCGCGGTCTCCCGGACGACGGCGGAATGGCCACGGCGGCCGAGGAGGAGTGCGAGGACGGGGAGACGGGCCGTGCCGGCATCGGGACGCGGGATGAGCAGCGGCGCGTGGGGCTGAGGGGCGGAATTTGAGGAAGACATGATGATTGACGGCTAGAGAGAGAAAAACATGACTAAAAGTTGAAATACAGAAGAAAAAACAGGTAATACAGAGGGAAACGTTTCTTGTTTCTTGTTCTTGTTGTTCAAGTATATTAGTTGCGTTGAATTTAAGATGATTATGGTTTTGGTCTTTGAAAAAAGAAAAATGTAATGTTTCGGTGCCAGGAAGAAGATGAGGGGAACAGTTCAGAACACAGTGCCTATATTCTTGGCTTTCGACGCCTCTTTTATCTTCTTCCTACTTCCATTAGGTTTAAATTTTAAAACAACTATTTTACTGTACCAAAAATTAATATTATTTATAAACTGTTTTACGTCATAGAAATAATAATAATACTTAATAATTTTAATTTCTATTTACTGTAATAGATTATGAAAATGGGCCGTGTTTTGTTTGTACTAGCTGATTTGAGATATTAGCAATGATAAATTTAAGGGAGCATGAGAAAAGTGATTTTTCTTGGAAGATTTTATTGAAAAATATTTAACAGTAACAGAATTATTATTTTATTTAAATTTTTTTTATCAATATGCAAGTTTTTTTAAACAAAGTTACTCTCATTTAATTTATATTAATTTTAAACAATCATATCTCAATTTAAAATAATTTCACATCAAATTATTATTTAATTTTATTTATACTAATTTCAAAAAATTTATTTCATCTTAATTTTTAAAATTCATATTTTAATTTAAGATATTTTATCAATATTAACTTTTTCAGTTTAAATAATTATCCACCTCTCATTGTAATATAATTCACACTGTCTTCAATTTAAACTAAATTACTTTTATATATCAAAATAAAATAATAATTTTATATTTTTATCAATTATATTTACTTTTTAAATTTATCACATTATCCTATCACTGGCTCATTTTTTCTAAACTATGTTTTTCATATCTTTTTAAATTATACTATCTTTTTCTTTTTAGACTCAAACAATTTAACTGTTACTTTCCTGTCCCTTACATTCATATCAAATCTAATAATCCAAATCCAATAGTAAAATAAATTTAACTCACTAAATAAAAAATAAATAAAATCATATAATCTTTAAAAGTTTTTAAAGAAACAGATATTCCGGTGGACCTAAATAATATTTCAAAAATACAAAATTATTAACTTTTATAAACTTTTTTTTTTATTTGTTGAGATAACATATGTTAAACTGAAGTATACTGAACTAAATTTTACCAACATAAGAGCTATCAATTTAAATGAAACTTGTTTTTGGGGCTATACCAACATAAGTGCTTAAAATGTTGCACTTTAATCTATGGGTTATGCCTCTAAAATAGGCTAGTTTAACAAATAGATTTTGTAAGTTGTCTATAATTATGTAGCATTTTAAAAAATAGGTTTTCAATATACCTGTGAACATCACAAATGTTTTTCTTTTTAATCACAAATGTACATATTTTTTGTAATTAACAAGAAACATCACTGATATTTTTTTTGACATTTTTTCTTGTTATTTTTTAAACTACTTAATTTTACTTAATTTAATTCAATCATAATTATTGTATATATTATAAGAATTGGTATTACCTTAGAATTGTTACAATAACATCAATTTTTTAAATTAACAATAGTATTAGTATAGAACTCATGTTACTGCACTAGTTAGATAAAATTTTAGCAATAATTTTCTTTTTTATTAAGTGGAGAGTAATTATGAGATGATCCAGCTAAGTGTAGTATTGGAAAATTCCCTGGTTACATAATTTTAACCTAAAATTCAAAAATTAAATCAAGAAAAATATTTTAATAGTTGAATAATGAATCTACCTTATAATTATTTATTTATTTTTCGATTTTGCATTGTTGGGGGAAACGAAAGTGTTTGCCCGCCACTCTCAATTTACGAAAGCCTCCCCAAAACCCTACATCGTCATTTGTTCTCAGTCCTCCGTTCTCTTCACCTCACTCCGTAAACATTTTCTCTCCCTTTTCTTTTCCGCCAAATTTTCAATTTGCATTTTCCATAGCCACAACCAAAAGAGGGTTTCAATTTCATTCTCGAATCCAGGCTAAGCTTCTATCCCTATGATGTCGTGGGAAGACGAGATTGTGATGCGCGATGTCACGAATGCGGGGCTTGTTGTCAGCGATCGCATTGGTCGCGAAGTTTCCTCTCAGCTCGACCTCGAAGAAGCTCTAGAAGCTTCCAGATACACCAGCCACCCTTATTCCACTCACCCCCGAGAGGTAGCTTCTCCAAATTCTAGGGCTCGTAATTATTTTTCTCATTGTTGTGTTTAACTATGTGCACTTTCTGGTTGCTGTTTCATTTATCCATTTTTCGTGCTAAAATTCATCCACTCGGCTTAGGGATCCCTAGTCCCGAATGAATGTACGGGAGGGAGAGAACTAAATTCAACATTTATTAGTGTAGACTTGTGAAGCAAAGCTTCACTTCGTTTTGAACTGTTTTATTTTCGCTTCATGTGAAAAGTCATAAACATTTGAAAATGGTTAAACATGAGAGGCAGGGGCACTTACATTACTCAGTGCTCAATGCCTCCTAGTAAGGACACCGGAAAATTGGGAAAAAGAAGAAAGGCAAGTTGCAGCAACTTCCCCTAAGGGTTCGCTAACTTTATATTCATACCTCTCCCTTTCTTGACTCCTTATATTAACCCCTCTAGTTGTTTGAAAACATTACACTAATACCTTTTATACACTATACCAATCTTCCCCGTTGAAAAACAGCATACCATGTACCCTTGTAAGCGGCTTTGTAGTAAATGTTAAAAAGGTAGGGGAATCATGTGCAGCCTCAAGAAACCTTGGGGAGAATTAGTGTAATTTTCTGAAAAATAAAGAAATGGATAATTGATTTTAAAATGACTTGGCTATTTGATATTTGGAGATATTATAGAGGAGAGGAATCTTAAAATGACAATATGAATCTGGGTGTCCTCACGGTTTTAAATTTGGAGCATTAGTTGTGATTATGATTTTGTTGCTTTTATTGGTATTGCTGTAGACAAATGCGGCTGATGCTGCCATAACTGTAGTTGTCTTGTAGGTGACCCTTAAAAACCATGAGGTTGTGGTCAAAATCATGGTCATGGGCTGTTTTTAAGACTGTGGGTATGTTTGTTAGCATATTTAATTAGCTGGAGGTTCATTTAGTATTTCCATCTAATTGCATTATCTAATGTCATTTCAGTGGCCCCCTTCCGTTGAGGTAGTAAATACCTGGGAGTTGCCCCCTGTGCTTATTGAAAGATACAATGCAGCTGGTGGGGAAGGAACTGCTTTTTGTGGAATATTTCCAGAAATAAGGAGGGCGTGGGCGTCTGTGGACAATTCATTGTTTCTTTGGCGTTTTGACAAGTGGTAAGTTCCTTGACCACAATAAAGAAAATTATAGTTTAGATAAGAGATTGGACACTTCCTTAACTCATTTTGGAATGATAGCTGTCTTTTCAGATTTTCTTGGTATGGAGTTGCCTCCTACCTTTTTTATTTGGCAGACATTGAAGCAACGGAAGGAATTCATATTTATTAGTGATCTATTCCCTCTAACCACATTAAAAAAGTATACTAATTTCCCTTTTTATTTATTTCATCTTTTCAATGCTTTACGTGTATGGCATGAGCCCTCACAGGCTATTGCATGGAGTAATAGTAGAAACGCTGGTCCTTTTCAATAGTTGGCTGGGACAACAACATTGACAAAGCTATTTGAAAAGATTTGAGGGTTGTAAATGTTTAAGGACAAACATTTATGTGTTTATTTTCTTGAAGTTTCTCTTTATGCTAGGTTTTTTGAAGTACAACAGTTGTTCTATAGTTATTTTGAATGCCAAACTGTTAATGTAAAAAAAATTGGTAAGCGATGATCTCAGGGGTACTAAATGTTGGTGCAGTTGTTACTGCATTCATAAGAAAATATTTTGAGCCCTTTACCGGAAATCATTTACATGTGGTGCAGTACTTCTAACATAACATTGTTACTTTCATAGGGATGGCCAATGTCCTGAATTTAGTGGGGAGGAGCAAGCCATTTGTGCAGTTGGTCTTGCAAAATCAAAGCCTGGTGTTTTTGTTGAAGCTATCCAGTATCTTTTAGTTTTGGCAACACCTGTTGAGGTAGTAAAATAATTTTATATTTTATTGATTTTCCCTAGACGTGTGTACTCAAATATTATACTTAAGAACCAGTTCTTTACGTTTTTTGCTAAATTACTTTTTTGGCCTGAACAATGTATACTGTGTTGTTTTTTCTGATCAAATACCGTTCCTTAAACTTTTCCGGTAGCATTCATGAAGATCATAAGTAGTTTGGTTAGCCTTCTCAATTATGTACCTCTTCTTTTATATTCTAGTCCTTGTTGCTAAGCAGTTGGAGAATTTGTATGGCTCAATCAATAGGGTCTTTTTGTATTATTCTTTTTGTTTGGTCAATAGAATTTTCATGTAGCCTTTATCAACTTAGATGTGCATTAGTTTGAGCAAAAATGTAACTTCCTAGATCCTGAACTTTAGGAAATTTTGATTCTAAAGTTCATCGGTTTGAGTGTGATGAGAATCTTGACTTGGGTCCAGTTTGTCAATAGCAAAAGTGGTCATTTAATAAGTTGAAACTTGCATTATGTGCTTGTTGCTTTACAATGTGCATGATAAAGTTGTTAATTTACTATCTAACACTATTTCTCAAAGAGTGGGTATGTATCCTGGAATCCTCTGTTACGATCACAATGTAATTGGAACAAATCATGAAAAATTAAGTCAAATGCAGTTTTATCATTATGTGTTATTTTTTTTTATGACAGTTCTTTTTAGAAGATGTCCGTATAAATCTGTGTGGTGCTTTGTTAGTTAGAAATTCCATTTTTGGTGCTAAGTTTTTTAATACCCTACCAGTTTTTTAGGACCTGCTATAATATTATTCAATAACACGGTTTTGTATGATAAGTTCCCTATGAATGATTTGCAGTATGTTCTTTCCAGAACTCCTTGTGGGAGAAGTATTGTTTCTTACCCCACTCTTTTTATTAGTTAATTTTAGTTGGAGTTTGCTGCTCTGGAGGAGCAGATGGTTCAGATCCGTTTGCGGAAGTTACATTGCAGCCTTTGCCAGAGCATACAATATCATCCGATGGGGTTACAATGACTTGTGTAGCATGTACTGACAAAGGTCGTATTTTTCTTGCTGGTCGGGATGGCCACATATATGAGGTTCTTTACTCAACTGGCTCTGGATGGCAAAAGCGCTGCCGAAAAATCTGCATGACTGCTGGTTTTGGAAGTGTCATTTCAAGGTACTTTTTTACTCAATTGATGCTTAATTGCAAAATGATTTTTACTATCATGGAATTGTGTGTGCCATTTTCTAAGTGTTATATTAAGTTACCTGATTTTTTTATATCTAATCATTTCTTGTTAATTCCTTAGCAATTTAACTGTTATTTGCAGATGGGTTATACCAAATGTATTCAATTTTGGAGCTGTTGATGCTATTGTTGAAATGGTTTTTGACAATGAGAGACAAATATTATATGCACGGACTGAAGAGATGAAGATTCAAGTTTATGTTATAGGACCAAATGGTGATGGGCCGTTAAAGAAAGTAGCTGAAGAAAAGAATCTTGTCAATCAGAGGGATGCACATTATGGAGCTAGACAATCAACTGGATCAAGAGTCTCAAGTCGATCTCCAAAGCCATCTATTATTTGCATCTCACCTTTATCTACTCTTGAATCAAAGTGGCTGCACCTGGTTGCTCTTTTATCAGATGGTAGAAGGATGTACCTATCTACCTCTCCTTCTAGTGGAAGCTTGACTGGATTTAACACCAATCATCACAAGCCTAGCTGTTTAAAGGTTGTCACTACAAGGCCTGCTCCTCCTTGGGGTGTTAGTGGAGGTTTAACCTTTGGGGCAATGGCTCTTGCTGGTAGACCCCAGAATGAGGATCTCTCCCTAAAAATTGAAGCATCTTATTATTCTGCTGGAACTCTTATCCTCTCTGATGCGTCATCTTCAACCATGCCATCACTTCTTGTTTTGAGCAGGGATTCAAGCACACAATCATTGCCATCAGGTAATTTAGGAACAAGTACCAGGAGTTCCCGGGCATTACGAGAGTCTGTATCTTCTTTACCAGTTGAAGGACGAATGCTTTCAGTGGCAGATGTTTTACCTTCACCGGATACTGCAGCTACTGTGCAGTCTCTGTATTCAGAAATTGAGTTTGGTGGTTATGAGAGCTCTATGGAATCATGTGAAAAGTTGTCTGGCAAACTCTGGGCTAGGGGAGATCTCTCAACCCAACACATACTTCCAAGAAGAAGGATTGTTGTCTTCAGCACCATGGGCATGATGGAAATTGTTTTTAACAGGCCACTGGACATTCTAAGGCGGCTATTGGAATCGAACACTCCAAGGTCAGTTTTAGAAGATTTCTTCAATCGATTTGGTGCAGGTGAGGCTGCTGCAATGTGTTTAATGCTTGCTGCAAGAGTAGTGCATTCTGAAAACCTTATCAGCAATGTTATTGCTGAGAAGGCAGCTGAAGCTTTTGAAGATCCAAGGGTTGTTGGCATGCCACAACTTGAAGGTAGTAATGCATTATCAAACACAAGAAGTGCTGCTGGGGGATTCAGCATGGGCCAGGTTGTTCAGGAAGCTGAGCCTGTTTTTTCAGCTGCACATGAGGGGCTCTGTTTGTGTTCATCTAGATTACTTTTTCCCCTATGGGAGCTTCCTGTAATGGTTGTAAAAGGCAATTTAGGTCCTTCAGGCACCCTATCTGAAAATGGCGTAGTTGTGTGCAGACTCTCTGTTGGGGCTATGCAAGTCCTTGAACAAAAACTCCGTTCTTTGGAGAAATTCTTAAGATCAAGAAGGAACCAGAGGAGGGGACTTTATGGCTGTGTAGCAGGATTGGGAGATCTGAGTGGTTCCATTCTGTATGGTAATGGTTCGACATTGGGTGCTGGTGATCGCAATATGGTGAGAAATTTATTTGGTGCTTATTCCAGAAATATGGAGTCCAATGGTAGCAGAACAAATAATAAAAGGCAAAGGTTGCCTTATAGTCCTGCTGAATTAGCTGCCATGGAGGTGGGCCTACTTTTTTAATTGTTTCCATATGTGGCATTTTTTATTAGTTAGTTTAGTTTCTTCTCACTTGGGTTTGTTATCCTACTACAGGTGAGAGCAATGGAGTGCATTAGGCAGTTGCTCCTTCGATCTGGCGAAGCCCTATTTTTGCTTCAACTTCTTTCACAGCATCATGTGACTCGACTAATTCAGGGATTTGACTCTAGCCTTCAACAAACATTAGTTCAGTTGACATTTCATCAACTAGTTTGTTCTGAGGAGGGTGACCATATTGCTACTAGACTTATATCTGCTCTTATGGAGGTAAAACCCTGATTAAGAAGCCATGAAGGAAATTTCATCTACAAGAAGTTTACTCATTAGTGGAGTTTTTCATTCTTTTTTTTAAATGAAGTTTTGTATCTTCTATAATAATGTTTCCTAAACAACATAGTCTACTCCAGTATTATACTGGTCCTGATGGCAGGGGGACTGTAGATGACATTAGTAGGAGATTGCGAGATGGCTGCCCAAGTTACTATAAGGAGTCTGATTACAAATTCTTCTTAGCTGTGGAAGCGCTGGAGAGAGCTGCTACGACTATAGATGCCGAAGACAAGGAGAATCTTGCAAGGGAAGCATTTAATTCCCTGAGTAAAGTTCCAGAGTCTGTTGACCTACGAACTGTTTGCAAGCGTTTTGAGGATTTAAGGTAGATCCTTTTTTTTTCCGTGCTCTCCATTTTCATGGCCTATGGTTTTTTAAGCCTTTAATTTGACAGTTAGATTCTCTTGCGTGCTGCAGGTTTTATGAAGCTGTAGTGCGCTTACCTCTTCAAAAGGCACAGGCTCTTGACCCTGCAGGCGATGCTTATAATGATGAAATTGATGCAACTGTCAGAGAACAAGCACTTGCTCACCGTGAGCAGTGTTACGAGATAATTATCAGTGCCTTGCGATCTCTGAAAGGTGACACCTTGCAGAAGGAATTTGGCTCTCCCATTAATTCAACTGTTTCACAATCTGCCCTTGATCCATCCTCAAGGAAGAAATATATATGTCAAATTGTTCAACTGGGTGTCCAATCTCCAGACAGAATTTTCCATGAGTATCTTTACCAGGCTATGATTGATCTAGGTCTTGAAAATGAATTGCTAGAGTATGGGGGTCCTGACCTGTTGCCATTTTTGCAAAATGCTGGTCGTAAACCTATACACGAGGTTGTCTATTAGCTCTTTCTCCCCAATAACTAATTGATGATTGCTGTTTATTTACTCAAAATGTTCTAATATCGTGTATTTGAATCTTGGCTTTATATGTTTTGCCTGCAGAAGCTACACCCACACAATACTCTTCACATGATTTCTTTGAAAATTTATTTTTTTGTTTTTCTGGATCTGCTAGGTTCGTGCTGTCACTGCAACAACTTCTCCAATGGGGCAATCAGGAGCACCAATGTCAACTAATCAAGTCAAGTACTATGAACTTTTGGCACGATATTATGTCTTAAAACGCCAACATATGCTTGCAGCTCATGCACTGCTTAGACTAGCTGAAAGGCGTTCAATTGATGGAGTTCCTACTCTTGAACAGAGGTCAAAAGAGTTCTTTCTTTTCTTGTCATTACTATCTTTTCTAATATTTCCTTTGAAACTTCTGAGTAGTTTGCCACTTTATTGCTCTAAACCTGGTTGAAATAGACAACCGTACTTAGAGTGAATCCTTACAGCAGAGCGGATCTCATTGTGACACGTGAATAGTCACTGAAATTTTGTAGCCACTTATATGCTAGGTGGATTTATTTTTCTCCTCTTGCATTACTAGCATTAGTGAAAGCTAAAGCTGACACTTGATCTAACCTTTGTATATAGAACATGGAAATTGATTCCTGATTCACCATTTGTTCTCAAGTGACTGTTGTTTCTTATGTGCTTATGATGACTCATTCACAAACATGACTATGACGGTACTAGCAAGACTAAGCACTTTACTTGTGTCAAATTGATATCCTTTTCCACTTAATTAGTTTTTATATGCTTGCACAAATATCTTATAGTTTTTAATTTGTATAATTCAGGTGTCAATACCTAAGTAATGCAGTTCTACAGGCTAAAAATGCAACTAGTAGTGATGGGTTACTAGGTTCTGGTCGAAGTTCCATTGACAATGGGTTTCTAGATTTGCTTGAAGGGAAGCTTGCAGTTCTCCGGTTCCAGATAAAAATCAAAGAAGAACTGGAGTCTATGGCTTCTAGGTCTGATGTTTTACCTAGCACGTCAGATTCTGCTGAAAATGGTGTAATCCCAGAAGGTAGTTCTACTGCTGATGCCAATTTTGTTAGTGCAACAAGAGAGAAGGCAGAAGAGCTAGCTTCAGACGTTAAGAGTATTACCCAGTTGTATAATGAATATGCCGTTCCCTTTGGGCTCTGGGAGGTACTTCCATTCTCTTTTTGGCTATTTATTGAAGTCTTTTTGTTTTATTTTGGTTTAGGTTGTTGCAACGGTAAATTTTTTCTGTTTTTCTTGTTCTCATTATTTTTAGTTTTGAACTAGATCAATATCTTTAAGAGCTTGATATGAAAACTACTAGATATAATTACAAGTCTTTTGAACTTTAGTATCTAGATATTGACGGCAACCGAGATTCTAGTGGTGTAGGAAAGGATTCATTGTTAGGTCTTCCTTGCCTAAAAAAGAAACGGCCCATCTCTGTTCATCTCCTTCCTTTTCTACTGATTATTTTTTTAGCATAACCAAACTGTGAAAATATACTTATGGTTTCTTTTCTTTCCAATGATACAGAATTATATACAGGGAAGTTCTGACCTTTTTTCTTTTCTGCTGCATATTCTTTCTCTATTTTCAAACCAAAAGGGTGTTACTGATTTTGTTGTATCTTTTTTTTTTTATGAGAAGATTTAGTTGCATCTGCTACTGTACCACTGGGCGATTTAGCTGGTGCTGTTTTGTAGTATTTTTGCTGAAAAGATTGTCGGAAGAATGTGAAATTTCTTTATCCAAGCACCTGTTAACAGTTCTTCATTTCCCGCTTTTCCTTTAGATATGCCTGGAGATGCTGTACTTTGCCAATTATTCTGGTGATACCGACAGCAGCATTGTCAGAGAGACGTGGGCTAGACTTATTGATCAAGCTATATCAAGAGGGGGCATTGCTGAAGCTTGCTCGGTACTAAAGAGGGTTGGGCCCCGCCTTTATCCTGGTGATGGAGCTGTTTTACCACTTGACATTATTTGTCTTCACCTAGAGAAGGCTGGACTGGTACATCTTCCTATTTACTTAGTGATTTTTACTGTAAATGCTGGTTGAGTATTATATTTTCTACTTCTGTATTCTCCCATGAACACCTTTAAGTTGTCAGGCAGGATTTGGTTGAACTATCAATCTTTTATCTTAAATACGAATTCATGTCTTTCTGTAGGAGAGGTTGAATTCAGGGGTCGAAGCCGTTGGAGATGAAGATGTTGCAAGAGCCCTTGTTTCTGCTTGTAAGGGTGCAGCTGAACCCGTATTGAACGCATATGACCAATTGTTGTCGAATGGAGCTATTTTGCCATCCCCTAGTGTTAGATTACGTATGTTGAGATCAGTTCTAGTGGTGCTTCGAGAGTGGGCAATGTCTGCATATTCACAAAGGATGGGTAGCAGTGCTGCTGGGCATTCCTCCCTAATACTAGGTGGAGGATTCTCATCGGAACGTGCCATCGCTAGCCAAGGAATTCGGGACAAGATCACGAGTGCCGCAAACAGGTTCACTTCTTTACACTTTCATACATTAGCTTTTTTTGTTATTATATTTCTCTAATCTTCATTGTATAGATGTGTTGTTTATGGCATGTTCAAGTTTTGATGTCATTGACTTTTCCACATGATACAGGTATATGACTGAAGTGCGGAGGTTAGCCCTTCCACAGAACCAAACAGAACACGTTTACCGAGGTTTCAAAGAACTTGAAGAATCGTTTATAAGCCAACATTCATTTGATAGATTTTGATGTTTGTTGCAATATATAGTGTTGTATCATTGTTCTTGTCATATAATTATTTTCAAATAAGAAGATTTTAATTTTTCATATTGGATGTGATCATGTGATTCTTTTTAATACAACCTGGTGTATCAATTAGAGCGTAACATGAGTTGCATTTAATCACAAAGGTTGATATTGTCATAATTCTAACAGCGTCTGAAACAATCATAATCGTCAAGTACGTGCATTTAAACCAGAACGTGCTACCTTAAGTTATAAATTTAATATGCATTCTTCAGAGTGAGATTTTTACTTTCATGAATAGGTTTTCGATTTCCATACTTTCCGTGCTGGATCATTTCACACTATTGCTATTTTGAATTAAAAGTTTACTATATTAATTATTACGAGAATGTTATTGTTTTTAAATTCCAATTGAATCTAACTTTATTTTAACATTTACCAAATCATACTTTTTGAACATTTTATCATTATAGTTCTTGTAAATTTTGCTGTTTAATTTTATTCCTATTTAAGTCTTTAAAATAATGAGGTTTTGAGTTTGAGAATTATGCTTAGTTATATTTGTTTACAAATTAAATCTTATAATTAATTTTAACAATAAAAATCTATATTAAAATATTTTGGGTTAAATATGTTTTTCGTCTCCCAACTATTGGTCGTTTTTGTGTTTAGTTCCTCTTTCAAAGTATAGTACAATTTAGTCTTTCAACTTTAGAAAACTCTGGTATTAGTCATTCTTACCAAATTTTTTTAACTTTATTTGCTGTTTCAAATGCGTTTCTCAGTTAACATTGAAGCAAAAATGTGTCAAAATGTGTAAACAATCCAAATGCTATAATGTAACGTGCGTTGAAACAGTAAATAAAGTTTAAAAAATTTGGTAAAAAAGACTAAAACCATAGTTTTCTAAAGTTGAAGGACTAAATTGTATTATACTTTGAAAAAGGGAGTAAACACAAAAACGGCCAATAATTGGGGGACGAAAAACATATTTAATCCAAATATTTTTATGCATTTTTTATTGTTAGTTGTTGTATTTGTGTTTAAGAGAAAATCGTATAGATATTTTTAGTACAAATAAATGCTAGAACTAACATTCATTGACACAAGTGATAATAGTTTGTAAGTAGTATAACAATGTAATCATTTTAAAAATGGAATAAATTATGTTAAAAAGAAAATAATCACTTGATAATTTGTCTACTAGTTATTGATACAGTAAAATATCAATAAAATTTTAAAAAGTCAAATATCAATAAAATGTAAATTCATTTTAATATATCAATGCATTTTTAATACTCAACATAGAGATAATATTAAAAATTTAGTAGAAAAATTGAATTCAACATTTCTTAAAAATAACTTTTAATGAAGTTATCACAAAAATATTTTTCCAAAGACGTCAAAAGTTAACTTTTTCAAATAAAAATTTACTAAAAAAAAGGGTTTTTCATACAACTTTCTCATTTTTATTTATTCTTGAAATTTTAACCATTACTTTTGTTAAATCATTTAATAAGATTAAAAAAATAATTTTTTTAATAAATATTCGTGAAAATACTTTTCACCAACAAACAAAAAAAAATAGTCTTTTTTTTAATTATGTTTCTGCGTATGAAAATTTTTTCTTCTACTAAACGTTACTTATTATTTCTAAACTAAAACACAGTACAAATAAAATTAAATGAAAGATTTTTTTTTAATGTAAAACCATACAAATTATTCTATTTTATTTTTGAAAAATCTTTAAATCTTAAAATATATATATATATAAAAATAAAAAACTTAAGAATTTGGTCTTTACAAAAATAAAGTTAAGGTCGTGAAGACAGAAATAACATAAACAAGTCCTCAAAACATGGATGGGTAAACGTGAAGGCCACACAAGCTCTAAGGAAAATGAAAAATAATATATATATATATATATATATATATATATATATATTATTTATTTATTTGTTTGTTTGTTTATTTATGTTGTGTAATATGACATGAAGACATATATATCATATTCAATGAACTTGTATTTTTGTGTATAAGTCAAAATCAACAAAGCTAGTAACACCTTATATATTATAGATTATCCAATACTATTTGGATAATATAACATCATTTTAGTTTAATTAATAATTTAAGTTATATGACATGATTTTGAGTTTAAATTTATTTTATTGATATAATATTATTTTTCATAAATAACTATTTCTCATGCTTCTATTTAAAATAGTAATATGGCCTCTTTTTAGTATTTAACAAGAAAAGACCCTAAAAATGAAAAGAGACAAAATTTTCTACTGGCAAATAGAAAAATATTAATTGCAAAAGGTCGAATTTATATTATTGATTTCAGAAATACCTTTGATCATGACACGTAATAAACATGATTGGCCACCAATTGAGGACTTTTATGTAACTTCCTAATTTTCTTCCAATTTTCAGCTTCCGTTGCTACAGTAAATAATAAATAAAAAATTATCAATTAAAGTTCCTCTCTAAAAAAACCAGTTTTAATTATTAGTGTCACTGTATAATGTTTTTAATTTTGTAAAATAGGAAAAATAATAAAATATTCTCAAAAAGAATTGGACAATGGTGGTAGGTTGTCACCTAAATTTATTTCACATGATTTTTATAATATAAGAATGTGTCTATTTTTTTTTTTCAAAAGATTTCGTAGCAGTTATGATTTTATAAGAAAATAGTGTAAGAAAAAAAAAGCTATTAGATAAAGTTAGTTAAAAATATGAACAAAAATACTTAATAATATGATAAAAAAAGTTATTATATTACTAATAGATTATTATTGTATAATAATATTAATAATATTATTATTAATATTAAAAAGGATCTTAAGACTCGATAGAACTTTCTTTCGACCATTTAAAATTGGGAAAAATTTAGGTCTTTGTTTTTGTTTTCAATTTCTTCTCGTTTCAATTCACGAATTTTATCAGATCTGATTCATCGAATTCCAATTTTCCAATTCAAGTCGCTTTCCACGTCACTCGTTATCCCGTTATCCCGAAAAAAAGAAAATTGAATTTTCGATTTGTTTGTGATCCCAAAAAGAAAGAAAGAGAAATGTACAAGAGAGAAACAGCAAAATGTTTCGCTTTGAGCAGGAGAAGATCCGGAAACGAGTTTGATTTGTAAAGTGGTTTTCTTTTCGGTAATCTAAGAGTTCCCAGCTTGGTGGGTGTTGCCATGGCCGACGCTCTCTCGCTGATTCCGGCAGCCGTGCTTCGCAACCTTGCTGACAAGCTCTACGAGAAGCGTAAAAATGCTGCACTTGATGTTTGTCCTCTGCGCCTTTTTTGCTGTACTCGATTTTATTTTTGCAATTTGTAGCATTTGGAGTTTTAGGGTTTTGGTAGTTGATAGTGGGTATTTCGTTGTGTAGATTGAAGGGATAGTGAAACAGCTTGCTATTGCGGGGGATCATGATAAAATAACGGCGGTTATCAATTTGTTGACCACGGAATTTACCTATTCACCACAAGCTAATCACCGGAAGGTATTTTTTGTTTTTGGGAAATTTTGTTGATTTTGTTTAATTTAGCTTCAATACATTGTCATGAGCGGGTTGGATTTATTTTTTCTAAAAAAAATGAGTGAAGGGAGGATTGATAGGATTAGCAGCGGCAACGGTTGGGTTGACTTCTGAAGCAGCTCAACATCTTGAGGTACTAATTTTGGACTCTAACTCTGTTAAATGCTGATATTTAGTTAGCTAACTCATGTCCACTTATTAATGTATTGGGTTTAAAAAAAATTGGTTTTGGTTAAAGTTTATTTTGAAGTAATGTGTTTTTATGTTTCAGGCCATAATTTATTTTATGTAAACTCTACTTAAAATTGTTTCAAGAATCAATTCTGGACCATATCAAATCCTCTATGTGGAACCAAACATTTGAAATTAGTCTAAATCACATGGTATTTTAATGTGATTGGTGATCTAACGTGAAACAAAACATACAATTAATGGAGATATATTATTTTGGCATGAATTTATTAGAAATTGCATTAATGTTGGGCCAATTTAAACTTATAGTAAATTTATTTGAAATAAGAACTTCCTTAAAAAATCACTTATTTAAGAATTAGATAGGATCTACTTGTCAAAATATACAGAAAACTGTTTATTTTTAACACAATTAGATTAGGCAAACAAAACCAAAAAGAGCAATCTGCTTATTTTATTAAACGAACACTTATTTAAAAAATAAGCACAAACAAACCAGGTTGTTATCCTTTACTTTGTTGTTGAGCTTATTTTAACAGGACTATTCACATGTAATTATTGTACCTGACAGCAAATTGTGCCTCCTGTGTTAAATTCTTTCTCTGACCAAGATAGCAGAGTTCGTTATTATGCTTGCGAAGCACTTTATAACATTGCCAAGGTGAGAATTTGATTGTGCTGACATATGTACACTTCAATCTGACCATATACTATACTCTAATGCGCGTCTTTTTTAATTTTATGTCAGGTTGTGAGAGGGGATTTTATTATTTTCTTCAATCAGATCTTTGATGCGCTATGCAAGCTTTCTGCAGACTCAGATGCCAATGTACAAAGTGCTGCTCACCTCTTAGATAGGCTTGTGAAGGTATATGATTCTTTTGAAGTCCAATAAAGAGTTTGTGTTCCTTTGTTTATGGGCAACGACTAACATATCTTGAATAGGATTGACCTAACTGTGATTTGATAGCTGTTTCCTTTGGGTGAACTGATGATTTAACTAATCTAAATATTGCTTTATTGGAACAGGATATTGTGACTGAAAGTGATCAGTTCAGGTACACCATTCTCTCAAGCCTATTTATTATATGTTTCCGTATCTAGTGTTTTAAATTTTTGAAAGAGTTTTAGGCAAACAAATCTCTGAATGTAACTTTTTGAACAGAGTTTCGTTAGGCGAGAGGTGTAAACACCAAAAGGTGTGAAGCAATCTCGTATTAACTAAAGCAACTTTCACCTTTCGTAACCAAGATGAAATATTGAAAGTCAAGTTATTTCGTCTCACTTGAACTTACTCTGCCTCGTTCCCTTCTTGTTTTTTGATCTTTAGTATTGAAGAATTCATACCACTGTTGAGGGAGCGCATGAATGTTTTGAATCCATATGTCCGCCAGTTTTTGGTAGGATGGATTACTGTTTTGGACAGTGTCCCAGATATTGACATGCTGGGGTTTCTTCCCGATTTTCTTGATGGTATGTGGATTATTTGAAGAATGGTCATTTTCTTTCCAAACATTCTCTACAAAATTAAAGTCTACCACCTAATCATCTATAAACATCTCAGGCTTGTTTAATATGTTGAGTGATTCAAGTCATGAAATACGTCAACAAGCTGATTCAGCTCTTTCGGAGTTTCTACAAGAGATTAAAAACTCCCCAGTAAGGCTCTTGTTTGTGTGTTTTCCTCTTTTGCTTGAGTTGTAATGCTTTATCTCTTTTTAAAGTGCAATTCTTCTTTTAAGAAGTTGCTTAATTCTGTTATCTGTTTGAGGAATGTGTGGGAACCATAATCACCTTTTTATGGTTTTCCCTCTTCCTACTAGTTGGATTCCCTTGAATTGTTATCTAAACGAGTAAAATTTATTGCATTATTATCCACTTTTATATTGTTCCTTTTTTCCATCTTTTAGGGCTGATATACCTATTAGCTAGCCGTTGCATTGATTAATTGAGTTGTGCCTCATTTTTAACTACTACTTTGACACAAAAAGCAAAGTTTTTTGTTCATTTGTCATTTTCTGACTCGAGCAGTGCTACTCTTGAAGTCTGTAGATTATGGTCGCATGGCTGAAATCCTGGTACAGAGAGCTGGTTCTCCTGATGAATTTACTAGGCTAACAGCTATCACATGGGTAAGTGGTATTGCTATTCTTTGATTTGAGAGTAAATTATTTACTCGTATAGTACTTTATGCACGGGGATCACATCATAACTAATAATTCTTTGAATTCAAAAGAAGCATTATTAGTTACTTGTATTTATTTGTATTTTATTTATTTGTATTTTATTTATTTATTTAAAAATTTACCTAAAGTATGTATCCTCATTTTAACAGATAAATGAGTTTGTCAAGCTTGGTGGAGACCAGCTTGTTCCATACTATGCTGACATTCTTGGAGCCATTTTACCTTGTATATCAGATAAAGAAGAGAAAATCAGAGTTGTAGGTTTTTGAGCTTTTTTTTTCTTTCCTTATGTACTGTTTTGCTTTCTGTTTTCCATTTTTTAATGAAATTGTGTCCTTTCATTTAAAATAATAATTTTGAAATTATCTATGGCTTGTGTGTAAGGTTGCTCGTGAAACCAATGAAGAGCTACGTGCCCTCAAAGCGGACCCAGCTGAAGCTTTTGATGTAGGAGCAATCCTCTCGATTGCCAGGAGGTGTAATTTTCTTACCTGGGTGGTTTGGCCACTGTAGATCCTATTGAGAAATGATTATGAGGGTCCTTTCTATTTAGCCAACTACTCTATTTTGCACTGATTATACTATATGATAATTTTTGACTGATCAGGCAATTATCTAGTGAATGGGAGGGTACTCGAATTGAAGCTTTGCACTGGATGTTAACCCTTTTAAACAAATATCGTAACGAGGTGACTTGATTGCTATTTTTGTTTATGCGAAATGCTCTATAATGGCTTTTGTGTGATCTCCTTTGGGTCTGAAACAGGTTTTGCAATATCTGAATGACATATTTGACACCCTGCTCAAAGCCCTTTCAGATCCATCTGATCAGGTATCGTTGTCCAAATATAAATTTTTATCTCTTTCATCAATTAACTCATTTATCAAAAGTATTTGTGGAAATGTGGTTTTGTTCATGCACTTATCTCATGTAAAAGCTATACTATTATTTGAAAACCATATGGATAAAGTTGCTGTCTTCATCATTTTTGTCTTGAAGTGCTCTCCCATTCATTCACTGCTTCCTCCGCCCATTTTTCCACATGTAATAAAAATTGCTTTTAAAAATAAGTGATTAGCAAGACTGTTGAGTGGCCCCAGGCTCTGCATCAAGTCTCATTAACTCATGTCTTTATAGGTTGTACCATCCTTTAGAATTGTTGGTACTGGGTGTGTGAAGTTTGAAGTTTGAGTAAATTTACGGATGAAAACATAACCATATCTGTTAATCAGATGCTATGCAAAAGAGGGGAAATTTGTGTCATTCTTGCTTGATGTTTTTATATTTAATTTTCCTGTTTAGAGTGATTTCCTATCCTCCCTCAGATGCACCTCGTTTTCATTTGTTAGAGTAATGCTTTTTGTCTTTAGAAAAAAATTGGGTATATGTTGTGGGTGAACTTGTCATATGTACCTCGTTTGCTCCTGATTCTTGACTACAGAATAAAAAACATTGTTTTTTTGGAAGTTTATCCTATCCTTAATTGTAGTGTTCTGCACTTTGTGCACATCAAAACTCACTTGAACTGTTTATGTTTTTTATTGAATAGGTTGTTCTTCTTGTTCTGGATGTTCATGCATGCATAGCAAAAGATCCTCAGCATTTTCGGCAACTTGTTGTTTTCTTGATGCACAATTTCCGGGTAGACAATTCCCTTTTGGAGAAGTGAGCAGCTGTTTTCCTCCATCTAATATATTCTTTAGTTAATTTTTTTTAAGTATATTTTTTTAATTAATTTTAACTTGTTCTAGACGTGGTGCTTTGATAATTCGCCGGCTTTGTGTGCTTTTGAATGCTGAGAGAGTCTATCGTGAACTTTCCACTATACTAGAAGGGGAGTCTGACCTGGATTTTGCTTCAATTATGGTCCAGGTGGGATATGAACTTTTGGGTAACCTTATAATTGACCTGTGTATGGCATAATTGATATCGGGATCAATAGTTCTTACTCAATTTATGCTTCATTTTATGTGTATATATATATATATATATATATATATATATATATATATATATATATATATATATATTTTTTTTTTTTTTTTTTTTTCTTTTTCATGATCATGACCAATGTAGTCAAAATCAGTAGATTACTTGTAGAAATGTGAGATCACTGTAATTGAGAAATAGCAAAATCAGAGATCTACCTGCTAGATTGCAAAAATGGTGAAGTGAGCTTGGAAACGGTTTTGTATTTGCCCATGTTAAAAAGGGTTTTGGTTTAAAACCGCTGCCCAATGGTTAAAAAAGAAACTAAAAGAAATAATAAAAAAGGCCATATTTTGTGATCTTCGTGTAAGACTCATGCATGCAACAAACAATTCCCATTTTTGTGTATTGTTCTCCCTCAACAACTCGAAACATTGACATCTTATAGCTTCCGATGAACATATGTTTGATTAATTATTTTTACAGTGTAACTGATTTTTATTCACTTATTTACATTATTTCCATGGGTATATTAATATATATGTCATACTTATGTAAAAAGAATTATGTTATGACTCTACGAGTTACTATCTTGCGAGTCCTTCACGATGCTAACTATAATCTTTATTTTGACTCATTTCCTTAACTGGCTTTCAAGCGCTTGACCTCCCCCGTTCAAATTTACAGGCTCTAAATTTGATATTACTCACATCATCCGAACTGTCCGAGATTCGATATCTTTTGAAGCAATCACTGGTTGATCCTGCTGGGAAGGATTTATATGTTTCTTTGTATGCCTCGTGGTGTCATTCTCCAATGGCAATTATAAGTCTCTGCTTATTAGCTCAGGTAAAAATATATATATACACACACAAACACACACATATGTGTGTGTGTGCACACCCGCGTGTGTGTATTGGTTTCGGGTCATGTGTCGCCCATTTTTTGAAATATGAATTGTCTTCCTCAACAGACTTACCAACATGCGAGTGCTGTGATCCAGTCTCTGGTTGAAGAGGATGTGAATGTCAAATTCTTAGTCCAGCTTGATAAATTGATTCGCTTGCTGGAAACTCCAATATTTGCTTATCTAAGATTGCAGGTGCTTCATCGAATCCTTTACGCATACCTACGTTCTTGATATACAACATCTATTTTGTATTTAGTCTGATAAATATGATCAACTTATCTTTTAATTGAACTCTAATATTTGTTTTATGTTTCTGATGATGAAGGCTGACGGTTGACAATCTTATCTTTTGTTTCTTTTTCTTTGCTAAAATGGTATTTTAATTTGTATGTCCTGTTACAACTTTCCTTTATCTTGCTTCATACCAAAATTAACGTTTCCTGACTTCCCCGTTTGGATGTAACCCATATTTCAGATGCAGACATTCATTCACCCCTCCCTAAAACTTATTTTGTGATATTCATTTTGCATCTTATAGTTCATTTTTGTATCCTGGGAGAGGACTTCTTGTAGAGTAAATTGAGAACACGCAGACATCCTTTGGCTGGTGTTTCTTTTTCATTGAAAGGGAAAACGAATATGGAGAAATGTATGATTATGTTACAATTCAGATAGATGGTTGCTATTGCTTTTGGTGGCTCTCGATGTCTTTCACGATGAAGTCATATTACGCTGTATATGAGATAAATCCCTTTTGTATAAACATTGTGATGGAAGGTTACATTTTTAATTGTTTCTCTTATGTAACTGAATTATAATTTCATTTTACAGCTTCTAGAACCCGGAAGATATCCATGGCTGTTTAAAGCATTGTATGGTCTTCTGATGTTGCTTCCTCAGGTCTGTGACTAACTTAAACAACTTCTTTTTCTATTTTTAATTGATCATGCAATTCCTAGACTTCTAGCATTTTTTTAAGTCTTTACCTTTTTTGTAAGCATCTAAGATTGACATTTTGTTTTCTAACACCATACTTAAGGACGAGTGTACATCATTACATTTTTCTTTTATAATTCATTTATCTATCCACTTAATCTATCTATTTACTATTGTATGAAGAGACGGTATATGTATTCATAGGTAGTCAGTAGTATTTTTAAAACTCTCCAGCACTTTCTTCTCCTGCACATATTTTTGTATTAATGTTGAGTTGCTTACACTGACGTTCAAAGCATGGGTGGACTGTATCCTAGTGTAAATCAATGTGTCTAATTTTTTGAATGTGTAAACTCTCCTTAAATTTTGATGATACTAATGAGTTTGATGTTATGCAGCAAAGTGCTGCCTTCAAGATTCTCAAAACTCGTTTAAAAGCCGTGCCATCATATTCCTTCAATGGTGAGCAATTGAAAAAAACATCCTCGGGGAATCCCTATAATTTTCTCCATAACATGTCTGGTGGATCTCAAATCAATGAGGATGGTGAAGTAGCTTTGGATCGTGGGAACTCACTTAATGGGATAAATTTTGCTGCAAGGTTACAACAGTTTCAGCAAATGCAGCACCAGCATCGTGTGCATTTGAAAACACAGACGTTAAAAAATTCCTCCTCCTCATCGAAGGTGGCTACCTTATTCATTGTGCATGTTACTACTTTTAGACTCTGTTATTTAGAAGCTAATACGAATTTCCTCTTTTTAAGTTAAAATAAACCTATGGAAGCTGAGGTTTGTAGATTGATTTCCACTTCATTGATTGAAGTTCTGTTTATGGAAAAGTTGATCTCATACAATTACTTTTTCTGTATTTTCTCAGTCAAAAGTTGCGTTTTCTTTGCTTTAAAATGCAGGAGGCACAGAGACATGAAGAACCCAAGCAACCTCAGTTGAGTGAGGTTAATGCTGTTGCTCCTTCAAGATCATCTAAAAGAGCCCAGGGTAGCTAGAACATTACTCATTGCCCATATTGAGTCAATCTTGTTGTGCACTGATCCCAGTGTATGTGAACTTTGAATGGGATCGGGATTGATTTGTAAAATTGTAAATCATAATAGCTCCTTTCATTGTACTTATCATAGAAGGTTGGGGTGGTGAAAGATGGGTTTTGGAATCATCATGAATATAAAGCTTGGGCTTTGCTGGGCTATTCTTTTGACCTTGTAAACGAAGTGTATACCCACGTGGTTCTGTTGTTTTTGTTGAAAACCATGTGGTCTAGAGGTGATATTTTATTTAGAAAAATTGCTTTTTGCTTATCGTGTCATGTGCTGCCATATATATATATATATATATATATATATATATATATATATATATATATATATATATATATATATATATATATATATATATATATATATATAACAAAGAATTAGGTGCTTAGTTGTACTTGTATTTGCTTTGATTTCATTATTATAAGGGTTGAACTTTTCTCTCTAAATTTATTATTTTAAGCGTACGTAAACTGAATAAGTTCGATGAGAATATATGGACATGAGAACAATTAATGTTTACATTTTTCTTTTCAACAAGTCTAACTTCATATGCTTTAGATTTCTCTAGCTTCTGTGATAAAAGCTCAAGTAATCACTAACTGTAATTCTAACTAAGGTTGCGGAAGATCCAGTGGCAAGTGAATGTTTACACCGTATAGGACTATTCTTTCTGGATTTTTCTTATTACATATACATAAATCTACAAGTGCTGATTATTGATTACAATAACATACTAGCAAATGTAAACCCAACCGATATGCCTAGCAGTACAGCCTGAAACGAAAAACTGCAAACTCAAGAAGAATGATGAAATCCCAGTGAGAAAACATGGTCACACGTAGCAGGGGATGTCAGTTTCAGTTAAAAGGTTGAAACATTGGTCGTATGTTGTGTGGTAACTATAATCCTTGGTTTCACAGGGCATAGATCTTCTCAATGTCAGAATCGTATTCATCCAAGTCTGATATATTTGCAGAGTAAGACCATGAAAAAGATTTGCTTCCACTTGCTCTCTTGATGCGTCTCTGGGAATCACTGCGGAAAATACCGAAATGTTGTCGAAAAACAAAGTAGGACATGCTTAACAGAGTCCCTACTAGAATAGGTACTCCCAAAAGGGTTATGGTGATAGCCATCCATGTTTTCCCTCCAACAACCTCAAAAGCTATGGCTAGAAAAGCACCACAAGTGCAAGCACATGCAGCCCACATCAACTTGTTAACCACTGACACAAGCTGCTTTTGAGCCCTTGTGTCCCAGGCCACCAAAGTGATTTGAACTACCACAACTGCAAGAGAAATGAAAAGGGACGTGGAATTCAGAAAGCAGAAAACTTGGAAACTAAGATGATCGGCTATATTAGCTTTTCCAATCTCTTCTCCGGGTTGCACTTGATATTGTCCCGGCAAATTGAAGATGGCCAAGAAGGCTATGGAGGCAAAAAGAACAGCAACCACTGTGACAGAATTAATGGTGTTTTGAACTGCCTCTCTATGAAGTTTCTTCAGTTCTTTGGCAATTCCAGAAACCCGTCGACGAGTGGTTTCGTTTTGTATAAGTTGCGACTGCACCTCATGTTTTATGTCACTCACGGTTCTTTTAAGTTCCATCGCTTCGTCTACTTGTCCAACATGTCTTGCATGCTTAGCTCCGTATTCTGCAAGTGCTTCCTGGATTTCCAAAGCTGAATCTCCGTATGGCAGTTTATCTGCCAAATCCAACGCTGTTTCCTGCTGCTTGTTGATGGCATTAACATCCATGGCAGAATAGCTTAGCAAAAGGATCACTATCTGAATAAACAACTACGTGTCAGTAAAGCCAGCCAACAATCATGAAAGGAAACAAGTCCATTCATTTTGGTCCAATTTTTATGCATATGAGACAGTTTGGTGTTAAAAGGTCACACACGGTTTCTTAAACCAGAGGTTGAGTTTAAATAACTCGTTTCTGAAAATCCCCTACTGCTGCTTTATACTGTTACTTATTATTTACACAGATAGACAGTCACGGGATCAAAAAAGTTCACTGATTAACAAATGTCCAGTTTCTTCTCCTTAAAAAGACTTCACTGTAAAGATCAGTGAGTTTTTCAGGTCAATTCACAATATAAATAGATGCTAACCTCACTTTACAAACTGATTTTGTAAGATTGAGTTAAGTTTAAAGTTTATTTCTAATAAGGTATTACATGACTACTGACTTGAAAAAATACATCATGAATCAAACCAAACTTGTAACTTATTTATGCTCCAGAAAACCAAGATCTTATAGACAAGTGTAATGAAACCAAAGCAAGTATGATAACAAAAAGAAATGTGAATTTAACCTGTGAACGGCATTTCCTTGTAGCCATGTGAAGGGCTGTATTACCCTTTTTATCTCGCTCATTCAATATAGAAGGATCAGCTAGTAATATCTCTTCCACCACTGATGTACACTGTCCTTTGACAGCCATATGAAGTGCAGTTTGACCTTTTTTATCTTTTATGCATACAATTCCTGGATCCCGAGCAATAAGTGCTTTTACAATACGAACCACGCCATATCGGGCAGCATTGTGCAATGAAGTTTTTCCGTTTTTCCTAACAATAAACATTGAACTGACATCAACATCCAAGATGGCATTCACCACATCCAAGTGGTCTTGAACTGCAGCAGAATATAGAGGACTGGTGTTTGAGGAGTCGCATAACTTGCAGACCTCAGGCCAAGTACTCAAAAGCTCCCTCACAATATCTGAAAATACATTGCCAATGATAAATTTATCACAATGGAAACACTCATTTAGAATCTAATATTGAAACATGATAATTCTCCATTCATCTTGTCCCAGTTGGACCTACAAACATTATAATGAAAATTGCATCCAAGAGTACCCTAGATAATAAATTGTCACTCAGCAGCTATATAATGTCCTAAAAGCTTACACATGTGTCATCATCAAATCCATGGCAATCAAAGCAGAGTTCAGAATCCAGAATGCAAATCAGAAAGAAAAAATCAACACTGAAGACACATCTATAGTAATTCATGATTTTGGTTCATTTGTATTTCACAGTTCCTTGTCAAAAGAAAGAAGTAACAACTAGAGACATCCCAGACGTTACTTGGCAACATTGTTTACCAATTTTTCTGTGATATTATTTGTGATGTGGTCTTGAGGTATAAGCAGATATGCTTGAATTCCAACACTAAGATTGCATCGTAAAAGACAATGGCTATCTGATTCTGATTGAAACATTTAGAATTTGTAGTAATGGATACAGATACTATCATAAGGAGATGAAACTCGACACAGGGCAGTGAGAACATGGGGTGACCGAAGTTCATCACATAAAAGAGAATCATCAAAACTACCATCAAAAAATTTGTGAATTAACTGAATTAACAGCTATATCCAGCCCTTCCTAACAAGAAACTTTTCAATCAAAATGAAAAGAATAAAAATACCAACCTAGATGACCACGTTTGGCAGCAACATGAAAGGCGTTCATGTCAGACTTGGAGCGAATCTTGACGGCTTCAAAGTCACACGAGTTGAGCAAGTAGCTGAAAATCTCTTGCAGATTATTCTCTGCAGCGATGTAAAGTGCACTTTCTCCAGCATCGTTCTGAAGAGACATCACATCAGAGAGCGGTGACCCTTCTTCGTTCTTCACTTTCTCCACCAGTTTCTTCACCCCATCAAAGTCACCAGATCCAACACTCGAAAATATTGATTGGTACGCTAAGAACCGCACGCCCTTTGACTCCATCATGCACTTTCTCTCTCTCTCTCGTCTCAATTCAACAAACAAACAAAAACAGGGCCGTTGTTATTTCACTGTTTCAGCTACCTTCCATGTATGAAACCCAGTTGCAGAAAAGCTGAAATTACAAGACTTTAATATTATTTTTCTCTGATGGAGATAGAGATGGAGAGAGAGAAGGTAGAGAAAGGGATATGGAGGATGAATGAATGAATGGATGGATGGTGCGCACAATGAGAAAGGGTGATTGTGAATGCGATTCTTTGTTTCTTGCACTCAATTATTTGTTTGGAATGGATTTATTTATTTATTGGCTTGTGTTTATCTTTAATTAATTAGTGATAAATGAGTGATCTTGAGTTGAGAAGATAGAAAGGGAAATCTTTGTATTTGCACAGAAAATCCAAGTGGGTGATGCCATTGACTTTCACAATGCGACAACACCACTAGACTCTACCACTATTATGTATGTCCTTCAAACTGCGTGTTGATGTCACAAACACAGTTTCATTTTATGCGTGTTTATCTCAGGCAGTACATCTTTTTTTTTTTTTTCAAGAACTCGTTTATCATTCACGCAAGAGAACACTAAAATATTACTTTCTTCTTTTATCTTTGAGCTAGATTTAATGTGTTCTTATTATTTTCTTCTATTTTTTAAAAATTAATTTAGCCTTAATATTAATAAGATGAACTAAAATAGTTTTTTATTATTATAGGATTAACTTTGTCTATAATTTAAACATACTTCATTAAATATAGTAGATACCTTTCAATCACAGTTATATTTTTTAAGATTACTCTAGTCACAATATTTTTACATGTTCACTCCAAATAAAAGTTTACATGTTTCTTTCAAATAAGACACTTCCAAGAAATTAAAAAAATAATAATCGTTACAATGTTACTTGTACGACCATACAACCTAGATCAATTAAAAACTATTATAACATAGCTATGACAATAAAAATAACTGTTTTGACAGTAATTTTAGATCTTTTAGCTATAATAATTATAAAACTTTAACCTCAAATTTGAATTTCGATAATTTAATCCATCTAATTTCCTTCTGCTAATGGTTTAAGTTACTTTATCCAACCAAATTTCGTAGTAATATCAGATTTAATTATTTTTAGCATCAAAGTTTTAAAAATTCTAGTTTTTAAAACTCCAAATGTAATCAATGAAGGTATAAAAAATGAATATAAAACATTACATTTACGTTCAATCATTATTAGGGTGTATAAATTATGGTTTTTCCTTACATTATCTAATATATCCAATTTTTGAAAAAAAAATTCTATATAACTGTTTCTAAAATTATAAAAATAATAACCCAATTTATACACCTTAATTATCCGAGTAAATGTTACAGTTTGAGTTCGGACAACCCAAAACCCAACAGAAAGCAAAAGCTTATTAAATCCAACTAAAGTTTGGACTGTTCTAACTGAAAAACAAATAAGTTCGTAATCAATTAATGGAAATTTCCATCTTTGGAACGAAAATGGATGAGCAGCGGTTTGAACTACTACCACCCAAAGGACAACGAGCCCCTGGGTCTACACTAAACTATTGGGCGTTAATTCTTCTAAGAACCAGCCCCTATCAAAGAAAGAAGGGCATTGGATCTTTTAAGTTAGGACGCACGTCCTCTTGTTAGGAGAGGAAAGCCTGTAACTAATGACATTCAGGAGAAACATGGAATTGGTCAACATACAGGGTACAAGGCCGGACCGCAACTTAAGATTCAATTACTATTAAAAAGATCAAAGGATCGGGGGAATGAGTACCAGTAATAAAATCTAATACGAGCAGACCAGGACTAGATTACCATATCATGAACAAAATCTCCCTAGAGATGGCAATAGCTTCATTCACAAGTAATCAAGGTATTCTAAGTATTTTCATTGGGGTCTACTGGTCTATCTACTGCTTATAATACAAAAAAAAAAAGAAATAATACAAGTTTTTGCAATAGACATGAATCCATGCAGAAGGTAAAAGATCATTTAATTAACTGATATAAAATTAACCCCGTAAAGAATACTTCTTCCCTGTAAAAGCTTGAAATTTCGACTCTTCGTTCTCTTTAGGTGGCTCTGGTTTTGGCTCTTTCGCCTGCACAGACGGAAGATGTAAAAGTTAACAGTCCATCAATTAACATTCCAGGAGCACATATGCGGAATCCGGAAATGATTTGAAATATTACCAAAAAGTTGCCAAAAAGCAAATTACCTTTCCTGTCTCTTTAGAACGGTTTGCATTTGACCCAAACACAAGCTTGCCCTGAGATTGACGAGCATTACTTTGTGAGCTAGAAGTTGTAGAAGACTGCGAATTGACATTTGGAACATCAGGTTTCTTGTCCTTTGACCCTGAGGAAGAAGAAACTGGAGGAGGCTGATACTTCAAAGGTTTTCCATCCAACCGTCTCCCAGTTCCTGAAAATGGGTTGAATTTGGGCTCAGTTTCGGCAGGGGTATCCTCAGCTGCAAGGAAGAACGTGTCAGTCTTTATAACAAAAAGAACACTAATATAATCATATTATACATTTTATTACAAAAACTCAATCCTCCCATTTGAGTATTTGACACAATCCCGATTATATAAAAAAAAAAAAAAAAGCGAACCCATCATGGGTCAAATAAACGCAAATATCAATGTAGCAGACATCAACAGCAATAATTTGAAAATAACAAGTTTTAGCGTGTAATGCAACTGACTCAACATAATCGACTTACAAACGTGGTCAACAGCTACACTCAGTTTTTTTTATTTTTATTTTTTTTTTAAAAAAAAGATTCTTCCCACTTCAAGGTTCAGCACTGATGTTCAAGTAATATAGCAAACCGATTAAGCACAAATAATAATTGAAAAGGACATTATTCTCCATACTAGGACCTTTCGATACTTCAGTTTATAAACTGAGCTTCCAATACAGAAACATGTCACACAAACAGAGGAAAAGAATACGGCAAACATCAGTCACTCAAGTGCATACCAGCCGCTGGTGCCTTTCCAGTAGAATACGGTGCAATGGGCTTTTCAGGTTCCTTGTAATCCAAGGGAGGAGCAAAGTCCACCTCGCAGTCAGTCTCAATTATGCTTATAGCATTGTCAGGCTTAGTTTCTATAATATCTATGTAATATTTTTTGTTGTTGTAAGCCACCATAATGCTATCTCCAGTAGTCAAGCAGGAAAAATTCCTCAGTGTCGTTTCTAAGCTGCATAAGAAGTACAATATATAAATCAAGATCTAACTCAAATCACTGTACAAAAAAGTAAATAAAGAACTAAGTTAAAAAAGGACTACAAGATAGAGTTAAAACAAGACAAACCATTATTAAGAAACAACCAACAAAACTCATCCCAAATCGCATGTGGACAAGGAATTCACATGCTGAACTTAGCTCTAAACCATATTCGATATAGTCATGTGGAATAATTATTTGACCCACTTCTAAGATTGAGTCCACATTACCACATCAAAGAACACAGAAGCGAGATACAAAAAATCCCAAAAACCAGACTGCATCAAATACCATAAACCATTGAAGTTGCAATGTGTGTAATTGAGAAAACATCAAGCAGCGGGAATATAATGGAAAAATGGTATGAGAGGATACATATATCAGTTTGCTAAGAAGAAACAAATTAGAGATATTGCATTTTCAAAAGAAAAACTCATCAACAGGGAAATAGCATAGCTTTACTATCTAAACTTAATAAACATCAACTCACATAGCTTTCGGATTCGAAATATCTAAGAAGTCCTTTGTGTGGGGCTGTAACTTAACATATGTCCCTTTTGGAAGTGTCACATTTTTCACTTTAACAATGTCCCCCTCTTGTAAAAGCATGTTCTCCATCATCTGTGTATGTAACCGGATCAATTAAAAAACTTAAAACTCAAAGCAGAACCATATTTGGTCAAACAAGCATACAAAAATATTCACAAACAATTACTTTGGAATGCCTACCCAGTATGGCATGTATATCATGCCTTCCTCTGCAATGAACTCAAGAACACCACAATGAGAAACCCGCTCAGCAGCATCATTACGCAGTTCAAACAACATTGGGTAATCAATATGCAGAGATGCTGCAGATAAAACTTGGCATTAGACTTTGACTCTTAGGGATATATATTCATTTTGAACAGAAGAAAAATAAAAACAGTTCAACAGTAACACAACTCACCGAGACGGTCAAGGGCTGATGGAGGCATTATAACTGTAGCATGACACGTTTAATTTTGACATCAGATGGATGCGAAAAGGATATTTCAAAAAACAAAAGAACTAGTATGGACATGGAAACTTACTTTTGTCACCACTTTCAATTTGGGGCTGCAGTATTAAGAGGGGAAAAATAAAATGACAAAATATTAGATAACTCAAAATCTACGAAAATACATGTTTCAATTTAAGAATACCATAACTCTCATACAATAAACATTATAGATTAAGGTCACCTTAATTGACTATCTTAAATTTCTTTCTCTAGGTTTGACGAAAATATATGTTTCAATTTAAGAATACAATAACTCTCATATCTTAAATTTCCATATTATATATTTCGAACCAGCATCCAAATATTTGCTTTCTGCTATATCTTCTTATGTTCAAGGTAATATGACGGAGGTATAATAATTTTGAACTTTAAAGCAATATGGGTTTCAATCTACATTAACAAACTTAACAGTCTAACCTGAATTTCAATTTTCTACATTTTATGCAAACTTAGTTCCCTCAACAAGACCATAATTTTCATCTGTTCATCAATTCCATAATTTTCATCTGTTCATCGATTCCATATCTTTCAAGTCTCTTTTCTTCCCATACAAACACTGATAAGATAAGATGACCTTTGCACACCGCTGTCTGGTTTGTTTCCCAGCCATTATAAAAAACCATGCACAGTGAAGCTCCAGCATAGGAAACTCTCACGTCAGACTTCTTTTGTTTTTTGGTCATGTCACAAAAGATGCATGTGACTATGACTTACGCTGGATGTTGTTCTTCAGAAGTTTCAGTGTAAATCTAGTCTCATGTGTGATTTAGAGGTTATTTTCATTATTATTAATGCTATTTTCTATGTATTTTTAAATGTTTAAGTGTAACTCAAGAATTTGCAGTCCATGCACTACCCCATTTATAATCTTTCATCAACCCTGTAAATCCTAGATAAAATCTCAATTCTGAAAAGAACATTTAGATTTATCAGATATAGACCCCCTTTTTTATCCAAAAGGTAGGAGACTCATAATATGCTTTTCAAGAGGGTGTGTGTGTGTGTGTGTGTGTGTGTGTGTGTGAGAGAGAGAGAGAGAGAGAGAGAGAGAGAGAGATAGAGAGAGAGAGAGAGAGAGAATAATGGAAAGGGATGAAGTGCATAGTGGATTTGGGGGACATTAAACCCGTTCACATCAATGTATCCCACAACTTAACCGATTGCAGTCACCCAAAACAACATTTTTTATTTATGATAAATGACTGAATAACTGGATGAGGAGCCTAACATAAAATACAATAAATAGCACATATACGGATATATGGTCAAATACTAGAAACAATATGTAAAAAAATAATAAGAAGAAAACTATATAAGTCATGGCTAATTTTAGTTAGCTGAAAGCAATATAATTTAAGAGTGGATTATAAGTAAAAAATGGAAAGTAAAAGTCAATGAACTTTTAATCATTCTATGATAGATATGCAGTATGCCAGAAAAGAAATACCTTTTCAATAAAAGAAGCTGGGTAGCATCGATATATCTGCTCAAATGATGTCCCGTGATATCCATATCCGTCAAAAAACTGTGAAAAATGTACATGAAGTGGATAAGAGTATATAAAAATCGGCAGATATCATCACCCTGGGGTCAATATTACATAATTAATTAATTGATTGATTAAAATGTTATAAAGAGGAAAAGTATAATTAGTAGAGATGATGAAAAACATAATTCTACGAAAGACAAAGGAGCCGACATATATTAATAATTGAAATCGAAACAACACAAGAGAATAAGGGAATAATTGGCTTATGGAAATGTTTTGTAATGATAAAAAGGAAACTTTAATTAATCATTTCATCCCTATGTCCGCACCAGCGTTTCGTTTCAGTCCTTGTACCTAAATACTATGCGTTTCGGTTCCTATACATACGAGAATCTTCTTTATGTTTTTAGGTGCCATCCCACCATTTTATTCTTGTTTTATACTGCAAGGAAACTAACCTAGGAACAAAAGAAAATGTTTGCTTGTCGCAGAGATTTTACGAACATGTGGTAAAACAGAAAGTTGGCACAGGAATAGGAATAAATTGCTTAAACCTAACAAAAACATCATCTTCTCGTCACATTGCATTATGTTTTCAAAAGGTTTGAACAGGCAACGATAAGAACAACATCAAGAAACAGGAAAAAAAAAAAACAAGTCATTTTCGGAAGCAAACCATTTTCTATTGTGCTGATTGCAGATACAACGAGAATCAACCCTCAAAGCTCCCTGTAAGAGTAAACAACCAGGTGCCTTATATTAAAAAGAGGTAAGCAGCCGACCATAAAAAATGGCGATCGAGCCGGTGTATAAATTTCCAAATGCAGACAAAATTAATTATAATGACGTTCATATATAGGTAATATTTACAAAGCGAAAATTACATATAAAACGAAACAATCAATCAATTAAAACAGAATCCTAAACTGAACAAGCATTATCCACAGACTCGCGAAACTCGATCGCGGAATCAATATTACAGGAAAAGTACACGCAATTGAGGAAACCCTAAGTCCGGCCCAGGGAAAGGTAACAATTATGCAATCATCCTTCGATTTTAAGAAAGACTGAATCAAAGTGAAAACTAGAGGCATTTGAATCGAATACAAGTAAATTGTGAGAAAAAAAATGAAGCAGTGGAAAGATTTGGCAGGATCAATAATTGAACAGTTACAGCTAAGGAGCTTGGGAGAAGGAAACGAAAGCGAAGAGAGAAACCTGATGCTTGATCTGAAGAGAGAGAACAGAGAAAGTGCAAGGTAGGGGAATGGAATATAAACTATTTTGATAGAGTTGGGACTGGAGCAGTAGGTAGCAGGTGATATAGAATAATAGATTGCACAAGGGGGAATGGTAATCCAACCGAATGGGTTATGGCTTCAGTACGTAACGCTCACGCTATATCGCCAAATATTTGGACTGGGCCTCAATTCGGCCCTAATTCGGCCCAATTAACTAAATCCTTAATCCCTCTATATCTGAAACTCTGGAATTGACACGTATGTTGTTAAGTTGTTAACACCTTTTGTTTTGAAATAATTTAACTGAAAAGTAGGATAATATTATAATATTGTTCCGGTATAGGGCCGAGACCTAAATCACCTACACAATTTCCAGCTCAATTTCCTATCTAAATTCTCTTGTGCTCCCTCGTGCTCCTATGCTCCCGCAGGGTACCTGCTAAAGGCACTCCGATGCTTAAGTCAGTTTTTGTTACCCGATCGGGAATATTAGATCAGTATCAAATGTGCAATCAATGAATCCACCTACCTGTGACCTTTGACTTGTATTTATAGTGGTGGACATGGGCCTGATATTAAGATTACCTTAATTAAGGCCCAATTATGGCCCAACCACCTAAAACACTGGATTATGCTAATCTTACCATACTTACCTTAACCTTTTGTTGACCGTGACCGTCCGGTCGTTATGCCGGCCGTGCGCTCCTCCTTAAGTCTCATTCTACGGGTGGATTTTGTATCTGGTCGTCCGGTCATTGTGCAACCGGCCGGTAATCTTTAGCTGTTGGTAGGTGGCGGAAACGATACAATAGCTCGCAATTGGGGGGGGGGGGCATGTGGTATATTCGCGTGGGCTTGGCACCGCTCACACTTTGCGGTGAAAGCTTTGGCGTCGTTCTCCATCGTGGGCCAATAATACCCGGCCCTGAGGGCCCTCGCCTTCAACGTTCTCGCTCCCGTGGTGATCCCGCAGGGTACCTGCTAAAGGCACTCCGATGCTTAAGTCAGTTTTTGTTACCCGATCGGGAATATTAGATCAGTATCAAATGTGCAATCAATGAATCCACCTACCTGTGACCTTTGACTTGTATTTATAGTGGTGGACATGGGCCTGATATTAAGATTACCTTAATTAAGGCCCAATTATGGCCCAACCACCTAAAACACTGGATTATGCTAATCTTACCATACTTACCTTAACCTTTTGTTGACCGTGACCGTCCGGTCGTTATGCCGGCCGTGCGCTCCTCCTTAAGTCTCATTCTACGGGTGGATTTTGTATCTGGTCGTCCGGTCATTGTGCAACCGGCCGGTAATCTTTAGCTGTTGGTAGGTGGCGGAAAGCAGATTTTCACAGTGCTTGGGCGCTAGACGTCAGGCCCGTTCGGGGGATCCTTTTTCTACCGCCGGTTTCGCCTGTACCAGATAACGTCGGATAGCGGGGGTCTTCCGTCCGGCATCGACTAGGACCGGTCGGTAGTCCCTAGTACATCAGGCCCCCCAAGCCCTAGACAGAAAGTCGTAGGGTTTATAAGCGGTGCCTGTCTGTATGGGAGTGTGTCGTGTCATCCGTGGACCAGCGAGGGCGTTATTGGAAATAGAAGGGGGGAAACTTTGAGCGGGAAATTTAAAAATGGAGTGCCACGTGTGAGTTTGGTATTGGACACGTTACGGGGGAATGGAACAGTCGCGCGATCCAGACCCTTGATGATGTTTGAAACGAACGGTGCGATGTGTTTAGCAGTTACGAATATTTCGGCTATAAATAGGAGTTGTTTGACTGCTTCAGACTTACCTTTTGCTCACTCTTCCCTCAGCAGCCGTTCGGCATTTCTTTTCCAACCAGGTAAAAATAAATGGCAATTACCATATCGTCTTCTGGTTCGGCGGGTGGGGATGGCGGGGACTCGTCAAGCAGGAGCGGGAGCGAGAGTTCGCACAGCTCGGGATCATCTTCGAGGGCCGAACAGTCAGATGCCGGACAGCCAGCAGACCGAATCATACACGGGACGGCTCTCTATCTCCTAGAGGGAGGCGTGCAGCTTGAACCCATCCGTCCCATGCCGGCCGGAGGATGGCCAGTAATAAGGGGGTATGACTGGGCCCCCCATGACGTGGGAACCTATGAATCCGAGTTTCAGAACCGGGGAGTCCTCTTGGAGTGGGCCAACCAGTCCTTCATAGCTCGTGATGAGGCGGACGCNCAACTTTTTCGGATTNGCGTGTGTTATCCCAACGAACGGGTGTGNCACGGGAAAGGGACGAGCTCCGAGGATTTCTTTTTCGTTTATACCTATTTGTTCCGTCGCATGATGGTGCGGATCCCATTTACTCGGTTCCAGGCTGCCGTCCTGAAGAGAATGAATGTCGCCCCCGCCCAATTGCATCCGAACAGCTGGGCCTGTATTCAGGCGTTCGTGGTGGTATGCACGGCTTTAGGCGTCGAGCTTTCAACATCTGTCTTCTTTCATTACTTCCATGTTCGGCCGGTCACGACGCGAGGTTGGGTGTCGTTGAGGTCCATCCAACAGGGCTTGTTTCAAAACTATGCGGATTCTTTTAAGGACTTTAAGCACAAGTTCTTTAAAATAATAATAAAAGAAGGCGGCCGGAAGGAATTTGTGGACCCCTCCGGTGAACCCCTGTTTCCTTTTTACTGGACCGAGGAGCCGGCCCAAATAAAGTCGGTGCCGGCGTGNGATTTGACTNCATCTGAGCGTGANGCNGTAANGCTTATTAACGATCTCCCCCGTCGCCTCCCCGCCCGCAAGCTGGTTGAATGCCTATGCCACGAGGATTTTAGTAACGTGGCGTTTGGTACGATTTTATTGTTTTGTATCGTTATGTTTATGTTTCGTTCTGGCTGATTTTACTCTCTTTCCTTGCAGGTGCTATGTCGTTCCCCGGCCCCCGTAAGACGAAGTATATCCCTCCTGCCCAGAAGAAGGATCCTCGTCTGGGTGGTGACGTGAAGATTCCGCCCCCCAAACCTACTCTCAAGGTCGTTCGCCGAGGGCCGAGCGTGGACTCCACTCCCGTGGCCATTCCGCTTACCGGCGGTGGTCGAGCTCCCGACGAGGTTACTCTTGTTGACCCTCCCGCTGGGTCAGTTCCCCCGGTGACCGTAGCTGACGCTGAGAAGACCGCGGCCGGTCCCTCCGAACCCTCCCGCGCCGATGCTTCTCGAAAGAAGAAAAGGAGGTCTAAGGAGGGTGAAAGGTCCTCTTCAAAGAGAAGCAGGCGGGAGCGTACTCCCCAACCTCTTCCCGGCGGTCTTATGGACCCAGCTTTCGGCGTGAGCGACCGGCTGGACTTCCGGATGAGCTCTGCGCAGCGCGAAATCGTTGAGCAGCTTTCAGAACAACAGTTGCTCAAAGCTGCCTTGGAGCACAGTAGCCGGGGGGCCATGTTGATGTGGTATGCGGAAAAGTTCGCTGACCGCCGGGGGCTGGATGCTATTCAACGAGAGTTGATAGCCGAGAAGAAGGCGGGCGCTGAAGCGAAGGCGAGCTTGGAGTCGCTTACCTTTGAGCACGCTAACTGTGACGCAGAGCGGGCGGGTTTGCAGAAGAAGCTGGCGGACGCCTGTGCCGAGGTGGAGACCCTTACCCAAAAACTTAACGATTTGGGATTGAAGTACGAGGCGGAGCAGGAAGAGAATAGCCGCCAGCGAGCCGCCTTGGCCGAAGCGGGCAACAAGGTCTCGTCCCGGGATGAAGAGTTGGCTGAGATACATGCCGAGAACATCCGCCTGCACGGGGAGCTGTCGGGTACCATCACGCGGCTCAACCAAGATGTTCAATTGGAACATGAAGAGGGCTTCTTCAAGGCCATCCGCCAGGCCGCCTATTTCTTCAAATTTGACCCGACATCTGTGGAGTGGGACCTGGGGATGGACGTTCATAAGGGGAAGCTTGTCCCTCTTTCAGAAATTCCCGGGGAAGATGACAAAGGTTCGCCGGCTGATAATAATTGACGGTTTATTGTCTCTTTTTGTTGTTTTTTGGGTTGGGGGTTGTGATTATGCGTTTGGTCCGAACGCCTTTTGCTTTCATACTTGCACAATATATGTTGTACAACCCTCTTTTTGATAATGAAATTTCTTTGTTTTCACGTTACGTTGTGTAACCTTTACTTTTTAAGCAATATAATTGTCCGGGCGGCGATGATTTTTGTTTTTATAAGGTTCGCCGTTGGCGGCCCTTTTACGGGACGTATCGTGTTATTCGTGGGCATTACGCGGGCGGCGATGGTTCTAAAAGAACTCGCCGTTTGCCACCCGCTTGGAAGTGGCCGGGTCTTTTCCGGAGAAAAGACGCCGTTCACCACTTGGTCGGAAGTGGCAGTGTCTTTTCCGGAGAAAAGACGTCGTTCACCACCTGCTTGGGAGTGGTAGTGTCTTTTCCGGAGAAAAGACGCCGTTCACCACTTGGTTGGAAGTGGCAGTGTCTTTTCCGGAGAAAAGACGCCGTTCACCACTTGGTGGGAAGTGGCAGTGTCTTTTCCGGAGAAAAGACGCCGTTCACCACTTGGTTGGAAGTGGCAGTGTCTTTTCCGGAGAAAAGACGCCGTTCACCACTTGGTCATCGTGCAACTGTAAAAGGTAAACACTTGGGCTTCATTCACTTTTCAAAAGTATTTACATCGTGGGTTTAACTGAAATAAAATTTCAAGTGGGAGGCGTTCCAAGTATTCCGGAGTGGCCGGCCGCCTGGGGCGGAAAGGCGGTAAGCACCGTTTTGCAAATCTTCCATCACCCGGAATGGGCCGTCCCATTTTGCCGCAAACTTTCCGTGCGCGTGCTCTTTCCTGGCATCTCCGGTCTTTCTCCATACTAAATCGCCCTCTTGGAAGTGCCTTGGTCGTACCTTGGTATTGTACCGCCGCTCTACCAACCGCCGGCAAGCTTCCGCGTGCAACACGGCGCGATCCCGTCGTTCGTCTACGGAGTCCAACTCGACCCTCAACTCTTCCTCGTTTAGCTGCAAGTCCTGGATTTGTCTGCGTAATGACGGTTCCCCAAGTTCTACTGGCAGCATGGCGTCAGTTCCATAGGTTAAGTTGAACGGGGATTCCCCGGTAGTTCCGTGCGGGGAGCAACGATATGCCCACAAAACCTCCGGCAGTTCATCCACCCAGGTTCCTTTTTTGTCGCCCAGTCGCCGTTTGAGTTCGGCCACAATTGCCTTGTTAGCCGCCTCCGCCTGGCCGTTCGTTTGGGGGTGTTCAACCGAACTGGTGACATGCTTGATTCCCAGNCCTTGAAAGAACGACTCTAATCTTTTATCAATGAACTGCCGGCCGTTATCAGTGACGACCGTCTGTGGAAGTCCGAACCGACATATTATTTTCCAGAAAAAACTTTGCACCTGGCGGGCGGTGATTGAGGCTAAGGGTTCTGCTTCTACCCACTTCGTGAAATAATCCACCGCAACGAGTAAAAATTTTTTCTGTGCTTGGCCAGGGGGAAAAGGGCCGACGATATCCATCCCCCACTTGGCGAACGGCCACGGCGATACAATAGCTCGCAATTCAGCGGGGGGGGCATGTGGTATATTCGCGTGGGCTTGGCACCGCTCACACTTTGCGGTGAAAGCTTTGGCGTCGTTCTCCATCGTGGGCCAATAATACCCGGCCCTGAGGGCCCTCGCCTTCAAAGTTCTCGCTCCCGTGTGCAGGCCGCAAATCCCGTTATGGAGTTCGTTCAGCACGTACGCTGCCTGGTCTGGACTTATGCACTTTAGCAAGGGGACAGAAAAACCTCTTCGGTATAAGTCACCTCCTATCTTGACGTAGCGGGCCAGTCGTCTGGCCTCTGCTGGTTTCAAGCCAATCCCTTGATCCTGGTCCGTCATCAGCTTCATGATTTCGACCCGCCAGTCATCGCTGGCGGGTGGTCCCAACGCCATGCACTCCACCGACGGCTCCGTCAAGACCTGGCGAATGACGGTGGTCAGCTGTCCTTTTTCTTTACCGGTGCTAAGCTTAGACAGCATGTCCGCCCGGGAGTTCTCTTCTCGCGGGATGTGCTTGATTACGAAAGGTTGAAAGCTCTTGGCCATTGTGCTGGCTTTGTGAAAATATCTCAACAGCTGGTCGTCTTTGACCTGGAACTCACCCGTCATTTGTCCGACGACCAGCTGGGAGTCGGTTCTACACGTGAGGGATCGAGCCCCCATGTCTATGGCCAAGGCAAGTCCGGCGATCAGGGCCTCGTACTCGGCCTGATTGTTGGAGGCTTTGAATTTGAAGACGAGTGACTGCTCGATGAGGAAACCGCCTGGTCCCTCCAGTACCACCCCGGCTCCGGTGTTCGCCCGCCCGGCCGCACCGTCCACGTAAAGGCTCCACCCTTCAGAAGTGTGGTTTTGGGGCAATTCTAGCGCAAAGTCAGCCAAGTGCTGTCCCTTGACAGATCCTCGCGGTTCAAAACGCAAGCCGAACTCTGACAACTCCACCGCCCAGCTCACCATCCTCCCAGCTATGTCGGGTTTCCTCAGGATCTTGGATACGGGATGGTCGGTTTTAACAACCACCTGATGACTTTGGAAATACGGGCGAAGCCTCCTTGACGCATGGAGNAGAGCTAGAGCAACCTTCTCGACTAGTTGGTATCGGGTTTCGGCGGGGTGAAGCACTCTACTGACGAAGTATATCAGGCGAGGTTCANTGGCGTCTTGGACNAAGGCTGCGCTGATAACNTCCTGGGATACCCCCAAGTATACCTGCAACTCGGAGTNCGGGAGTGGGCGATTCATCACAGGAGGGTTGGTTAACAAGCTTTTTACGGCGGCAAAGGCTAGCTCGCACTCTGAATCCCAGCTCCCTGCTTCGTCACCCTTCTTCATCCTCTTCAGGATTGGTCGTATCCGGTCGGCCAGTTTTGGAATAAACCTGGCAAGAGCCGTCAACCGCCCGACCAACCTCTGGATTTCCTTTAAGCTGACAGGACTCCGCATNTCAAGGATGGCTGCGCACTTGTCGGGATTGGCCTCAATCCCCCTTTCGGTCAGCATGAACCCTAAAAATTTGCCAGCAGAGACACCAAAAGTACATTTGGCAGGGTTAAGGCGCATATTGTAGCGGCGTACCTGCTGGAACACTTCCTCCAGGTCACGTAGGTGTTCCCCGGGGGTTGCGGACCGGACGACCATGTCATCCACGTACACCTCCATACACCGTCCGATCTGGTCTGCGAAGATCTTGTCCATTAACCTTTGGTACGTAGCGCCGGCGTTCTTTAATCCGAACGGCATCACGTCATAACAATAATTTCCCCGGTTAGTGATGAACGCCGTCTTCTCTCGATCGGCCTCGTGCATTGGTATCTGGTTGTACCCGGAGTACGCGTCTAAGAAACTGAGTACACGATGGCCGGACGCTCCATCTACCAGACTATCTATGTTCGGGAGGGGATGGGAATCTTTGGGGCATGCTTTGTTGAGATCTGTGTAGTCGGTGCACATGCGCCACTTGCCACTAGGCTTCTTCACCATTACTACGTTAGCAAGCCAAGTAGTATATGTCACTTCGCGGATGAATCCTGCCTCCTTGAGCTTCTTTACCTCCTCCTCGACCGCCCGCTCCTTCTCGGCGCCCATCCGCCGTTTCTTCTGAGCCACCGGTCGGGCCTCTCTAAAGAGGGCTAAACGGTGGGTCATGATGGATGGGTGTATCCCTGGCATATCGGCTGCAGTCCAGGCGAACAAATCTCTGTTCCGCCACAACATTTCCCTAAGGCCGTCTTCGAATGCAGGATCCAAGCCTCCCGCTATTGTAGTGACTTGGTCCTCTCTTGACCCTAGTTTGGCTGGCTGAATTGTCCCGTGCGGCTCCATTCTATCTTCCGTTCCCATCCGTGGGTCCAGATCAGCCATGGCCACCTCCGACCGCGGCACTTTTGCCCTTGGCGCTCGGGGGTACATACGTAATCCGGCAGCATAACATTCCCTTGCCGTTTTCTGATCAGCTCGGACCGTTACAATTCTTTTTCGGTCGTTGGGGTACTTCATAGTTAAATGAGGTGTGGATACAACGGCGCCGAAGGAGTTAAGGCATGGGCGCCCCAGTAAGACATTATATGAAGTATTGGCATCCACCAGCAGATACCGAACCTTCTTCTCATCACCATCCCGTCCTGCCCCGAGCCGGGTGCGGAGATCCACGTACCCTTTGGTGTCCACTCGCTCTCCCGCAAAGCCCACGATTTGCTCATGGAAGGGGACGATCAGCTCCTCCGAAAGGTCCATCTGCAGAAAGGTCTTCCAATAAAGGATGTTGGCGGAGCTNCCCTGGTCGACAAGGACTTTCGCCACTTCATACCGGGCGATTTCAGCCGTGATAACCATCGGGTCATCCTGCTCNAAATCNGGNGCGTGAAANTCATCNTCTGTGAACNTTATCGGCGGCATGGATTTCCGGCTAGACTGGACACTGTTCACCGAGCGCAATGCCCTCACATGGCGCTTGCGGGCGGAGGTCGACGGCCCCCCACCTGCGAACCCGCCAGATATCGTATTGATTCGACCACGTACCGGCCGATCACGGTCCCCGCTACGACTTCTACTTCTCCTCCTCCGGTCATCACAATTTGATCGATGGTCCGGTCGCCGAAGTGGCCGACTTGGACTTCGATCCTGACTCCTCCGCGAAACGGGGCTTGGCCCCCGCCCCCGCCGGGGTTCGGCGGGCGCCTTTCGGATGTATTGCTTCAGGTGCCCGGCCCGAATCAATTCTTCGATCTTGTCTCGCAGGGTCACACACTCCTCCGTGGTATGCCCCATATTCTGGTGGTACAAACAATGTTTGTTGCCATCAGCTCCGGACGGCGTAGGCCGCTTTTTTAGGGGGGGGATTAAGTTGACGCTCAACGCCTCTTGTAAGATACGGGCAGGGGGGGCGTTGAGCGGGGTATACTGTTGGAACTTGGGTCCTCGGTGGGTCTCCCGGGGCTTGAAGCCCCCCGTCCGTGAGGACCCGTCAAGTTTTTTACCCTCGGCCTTCTCTTTCAACTCTTGGCTCTCCTTCTTGTATGCTTGTTTCATCTCCTCCACTCTCATTTCATCCGCCGCCCGCTCTCTTAACTCCTCCATAGTTTTTGGNCTCTTCCGGCATACACTGTCCTTAAAGGGTCCTGGGCGAAGTGCGGGCATNACGTATTGCAGGGCTAGTTCAACATTCAACCCCTTAACCCTTCGGACCATCTTCTGGTAACGGTCCATGAATGCTTTCAATGTCTCATCTTTCCCCTGCCTAAGATTGGAAAGTTCGAAGACCGTGGGGTCTTCGGCCCGGTTACCGGCGAACTGCCGCCCAAACAGCTCCTTTAACCCTTCGAAACTTCGAATAGAACCTGCAGGCAGGGCATTAAACCACTCGAGTGCCTCNCCCTCTAACGAGAGGGAGAACGCCCGGCACCAAATCGCCCTNTTACCCGTGCGGAACGCCATCCGGGTGGAGAAGGCTTGAATATGATCATCGGGGTCAGTTGTACCATCATATATACTGAGTTGAGGGGGCACAAAGTGCTCCGAAATATGGACGTCCATGATGGACCGGGTGAATGGCAATCCTTCGACTACCTCTTCCTCCTTCACTAACGGCGTTCTTCCGACCGGTACCGTGCTGACGGTGGCGGTTATCCTCTCCGTCCTCGCCTGACTTCCATCTAACTCCGTATCTTCCAACCTCCAAGTTCTATCCGAGGCACTGCTGTGTTCGGCCGCCCCCTCCCGAGCATTCGAATTTCCGAGCTCATCCTCCTGCCGACGTTCTGACAGATCCTTACTCTTCTCCCTCATCTCCCGATATTGCGCGATCCGAGCAGCACATTCCTCTCTAACCGTCGATAGCTCCTGTTCGTGCTGCCGCCTCATATCCTCCATCTGCTGTCGCAGTGCTCTGATCGCCTCCGCCGGGTCCTCAACGGTCATGTTCCTCGTGGTCACCATTGGGTTTAGACTCTCGGCCCCACGGTGGGCGCCAAAATGTTCCGGTATAGGGCCGAGACCTAAATCACCTACACAATTTCCA